>NC_044201.1:27733470-27823470 GCF_900880675.1 Sparus aurata
TTCGGTGTCCACTGGTGGGCAGTCACACCCCGGAAGAGGTTTGACTACTACCCTGTAGCACATAATCGCAGAAGAAGAAGCTCTGACGTCAGTGGAGGGAACTTTGACAGTTTGTGTAGCGTGAAGTTACACACCCATAACTTTGTAATGTCTTGAGTTAACTTACATTAATGAGGTGCTTCTTCGACGTCTTCTCTCAGTCTTCAAAAGACTAAACGAAAGGTTTGTTTCTCTTCTGTTCTGTCAAAGTGTTTCAACGGAACATTTAGTAAAACGCCGCCGACAACAGACACAATTAAGCTAACAGTGATAAACAGTGTTAGATACGTAACTTTACGTTAACGTTAACGTCAAACTTAACTGTTTAACTGTAGCTAAACATTGTCAATTTGCTAATACATAACACTGCTGAGTAGATTATTTATATGCCGAAATGTTAATGGTTCGTATGTGGTTAAGTTTTTGTAAAGAGTTTAATTCTTTAGTGCCTTAGAATTGCGTTGGCACCAAATGTACAGTTTTTTAAATGGAGTTCTGTGAACGGGATGGGATAAACTTCCACAACGGATTATTTAGGCTGTAAAGTCATTTTTAAAGCGATAGGCATCATAACAAGACTACGTATCAAAAATGTTTTTTGTTTTGTGTGTTATAAAGTCACTTGAAATAGTTCTGGAGTGTAAAAGACATGTCTCTTGTTTTGACATATATTCCGTACACCTGCCACTTGATCAAAATCCACCTGTTTTATGGATCTACCTGCCCTGATGCCTTAATGCTCTGTTCCTTCTTCTTGTTTTATCTTAGGAAAGTTATGAGTGGAGAGGAATCCAGGAGAGGCTCATGGAGGGGTGGGAGTGGAGGAGGGAGAGGTGGAGGAGGCAGTGGTAGTGGAGGATGGAGAGGAGGCGGTGGAGGAGGAGGCAGTGGTAGTGGAGGATGGAGAGGAGGAGGAAGAGGAGGCAGTGGAGGATGGAGAGGAGGCAGTGGTAGTGGAGGATGGAGAGGAGGAGGCGGTGGAGGATGGAGAGGAGGAGGCGGTGGAGGATGGAGAGGGGGCGGTGGAGGATGGAGAGGAGGATGGAGGGGTAGACCATGGAGTGGAGGATCAGCTGGTGGAGGAGGGGGACGAGGTTCAGGAGGTGGAGGTTGGGCAGGAGGATCAGGAAGCCAACAGAGAGGTGAGTTCTATTTGCCTTTGTACTTTCCAGTTACAAATGTTTAAGGAAACCAACATTTTTTAATTTTTTATGGACTGTTTATTTCTGTTTGCTGACAGTTTCATCTTCTTCTTCTTCTTGTGAGCTGAATATTGGGGGGAATGTGGGGAAAAAAACGTGACATTTTAAATGAGCTAAAGCATTTAACGTTCTTACAACATTTTACAGCATGAACATGAAATTGTATGTGAAAAGGTGCAACAATATATGTCTGTATTTACTGTCTAACTGCTCTTCTGCCTCTTCAGTCCCTTGTCAGACTACTTTAGATGCGTTGTGTCCGTATAGAGGGTGGACACTCTACTTCTCCGAAGGTACTTGTTTGTGTTTATAGTTCATAGTTTCCCATGATGATGTAGCTTTTTCTGTCTTTTATGTAAATGTCTTAATACCGTTTGTCTTATTATGTGCAGGCTTCATACAGAGCTCACCCAGTGTAGAGAAAATCAAAGTGTTTGAGAAATACTTCACATCCAAGATTGACCTGTACGACAAGGTCAGTCTGTCTGTGAGCTTGTGTAGCTTTCTGATTATTTATTTGTTATTCTTTGTTTTTCCACTTTGCATCCTTAAAAAGGATGATTCTTGTGTGTTTGTGCGCAGGATGAGATTGAGCGTCAGGGCAGCGTTCTGGTGGATTATGCAGACTTGACTGGAAACCAAACCGTGCGCGCTGCACTTCCTGATCTGACCACACAGCTGAAGGAACAGCCAGAGGTGCTACTCAAGTGTCTGGGAGTAGCTATTCACCAGGTACACATATACAGACACTACTACTCACAGATGTCATGTGCATACTTTATTATACTCATATGCTTTTAAAAAAATCATATTTAATGCCCTGAAAATGAATTATTGGTGTGTTATTGTTCACATCATCCGTCATTATGAGCAATTATCTCTGAGGTACAAAATTGAAACTTTAAACTTTGAGGTCTGTTAGGAGGCAAAGTGTAGAACTGCTCCACTGAGACATTAAATGGCGACTGATAGTGTGTTTCTGTGTGTGTCTTTTAGGTGTTGACTATAGATTTGGAGAAACAGGTTGCTGAGCTGCAAGAAGAAGAGCTTCCTGTCGCCGCACCAATCATCAACATCCCTCACATCAGTGCGAGGTACTTCAGATAATGAAGCACAATCACTGTTTGCGTGACGCCCGTACGTTTGCTAATCGAGTATAAAGATGACTTCATTGATGATGAAAACTGTCCGCAGGCTGTACAACTATGAACCTGTGACTCCGTTGCGGACGTTGCGTGCAAGTGTGTTTGGCCGGCTGGTGTGTGTGAAGGGAACAGTGGTGAGAGTGAGCAACATCAGACCTCTGTGCACCAGGATGGCCTTCAGTTGCCTGGGCTGCTCACAGACACAGTCTCTGCCACTGCAGCATGGGAAATATGCTATACCTACCAAGGTATGAACACACTCTGGTATCTTTTCTGTACTCTGCTTCCACAACCTAGTACGCAGAAGTGATACTGTATCAATACAATTTCCTTTCGCACATAACAATCTTTGACATCATTGCTTAGATTTAGAGGTTAACTTTTCACGTTTCATGTGTGAATACAATGTCTTTTATCACTCAGTGTATCCAGCCCGACTGTCGCAGTCGTTCCTTCAACCCCAGCCGGAGTTCTCCTCTTACTCAGACTGTCGACTGGCAGATCATCAAGTAAGTACTGTATATTATGTGCCTTTGTACAGCAGAGCTGCTACAATTAGTCGATTAGTTGATCTGTCAATCAGTATCAGTATTTTCAAGCAAAATATCAATAATATTAGCTGGTTCCACCTTCTTAAATGTGAGGATTTTCTGCTTTTCTGTGTGTTTTGGAGTTATGCTTATCTTAAGAAGAGGCACCATTAAAATGTAGGCCACTCAAATAAAACAAGGAAAAATCTATTAACTGTGACTCTGAATAAAATAAAGAAGAAGTGGAATGTTGTGGAGGGCTGTTGAAATGTGTTTTATATGCTACTTCAGGGTGCAGGAGGTGATGGGCGGAGAGCAGAGGGAGACTGGACGAATCCCACGCACCGTGGAGTGTCACCTGACCTCCGACCTCTGTGACAGCTGCGTCCCTGGAGACACAGTTACTGTAACAGGGATAGTAAGAGTTACCAATGATGGTATGAACACACTGAAACACAGACTCTGACTAAAGTGGGAGCAAGTTTGGAGTCAGTTATTGCCTTTTACTGGTAGTTGATGATCTATTCTGTGTATATACAGCATGAATATGAACTGTAAAACTGTGTTTAAGTGCAAAGATTCTGGACAGGTATTGAATAAGAAGTGCTTCACAGCAATTCTCACAGTTTTTGTGGAAAATCCAGCAACTCCTACTTATTTCTGTGCAGGTACTTCTCGAGGGAAGAAGGATCAGTGTATGTTCCTCATCTACCTTGAAGCCACTTCAGTCAGTAATACTAAAGGTACTGCAGCTTGTGTATTTATTCAAAGTTTGACTTGAATTTTGCAAAGAAGTGATTTATTTTTATGTAACAGAGCAATAAAATGTTATTTCTATTTAACGTGTAGGTCAAAGGTCCAAGTCAGCTCAAGGCTCAGGAGGGTCACATGAAGATCGTTCTAGAGGGGAGGAGTTCAGTCTGAAGGAGCTGTATGCAGTCCAGGAGATCCAGTCACAGCCTAACCTGCTGAGACTTATCGTACAGTAAGATAAAAAGTTACTGCATTTTCTCACACATCAACTTTTAGCTTGAATGCAAACCAAGTCAAACTGTTAAAAAAAATTGTCCCACTGAGGGACAATTAAGGAAAGTTTCCTTTTTTCATGGATGGAGAAAAATGATGTTACAGGCTGTGTGAACACATTTGATGTCTGTTTTAGGGATTCTCTTTAGCTGAAACATAATTTATTCCTCTGAGTGCTGGGAAAATTGTAGACTGATGTAAGTTTGTCCAAGTCTTACAGTGTCGAGTCTGTGTCCTAAAATGGCTCATATCTAAAGGAAAAAGCCTTTTGGTTCAGGACACAAATAACTTCTGGCACCAGTTCAGACCAATCTTGACATTTTTTGCCCAAACTAGTGGTGAAGTTTTTAGGTCTTCTCTTGCCTTTTTTTCATTCATCCCACAGTTTTGTCTTGTGTTATATAATAAGCATTACAGCCTCACTGGGCTGCTACTGTGGGTGTAGACTTTTAGTCATTCTTTAGTTCGGTTTACCACGATACTGTTAACTCATACAGAGATATATAACTCATATGTAACACTCTGATCTTCTCGCCTCTTCAGCTCTTTGTGTCCTGTCATCTACGGCCACTTGGTGAGTTCAGTAACTAGAATTAAGACCACAGCAATCACACATTATGAACAGGATTTGTCAAATATCACAGAAGTTCAGTCCAACATCCTCAATTCTCGTGTGTCCCTCAGCTGGTGAAAGCCGCTCTTGCCTTGGCGTTATTTGGTGGCCGACAGAAACACACAGACAAGAACAGCGTCCCAGTTAGAGGAGACCCACACATCCTGATAGTGGGAGACCCTGGACTGGGAAAGAGTCAGATGCTACAGGTAAAACAGAAAACATGAAATTAAGTTAAGTTAAGATTTGTTGGTCCCAAATCAGTGTCATTGTATAAATGTGAATTTGATACTTGCATCTTCATGTGTGCTTTGTGTGTAGGCAGTGTGTAATGTGGCTCCCAGAGGAATCTATGTATGTGGCAACAGTACAAGCACCACAGGTAAATTGTCTTTAAGTACCACTCTCCCTAAATGATGCTGAATATAATAGATAAGATACGATAATCCTTTATTAGTCCTCCACGGGGAAATTTGCAGTATTACAGCATCAAACAGGATAGCAAAAATAGAAAGCATCAATTAAATCCCGCAGGTGAGGGTGGTGATTATGTTGTAGACACTTAGTCGGATTTGTTACAACATAAGCAAGTTGGGAATTTAATATTTAATGATATTTTTGTTTTGTTCTGTTTTGTTTTAGGACTAACAGTGAGTTTATCTCGAGACTCAGGAACAGGGGATTATGCTCTAGAGGCTGGAGCCTTGGTGCTGGCTGACCAAGGTAGGAAAGAGAGTCAGAACACACGTTCAAAAAGTGTATTTCTTTTATAATTTATATATTATTATGGTTGCCTTCCTCACACTAGTCATAGGTGTTTGTTTAAAGTCATCTCCGTCCAAATATTGTGTCCAACACTTCAGCAAACATACTAGAAATGTACTTTTGTTAGCTGATGCAAAATGTCTGCTTTAATATCCTGCCTCTTCTGAATAAAAAAAATACATATATATATACTCCATCTCTAATTTAAACCCCTGTGGCGCTGGCTACTGGTTCCACAGGTTTACACAGCTGTCAGACAAACCTCTTAATTCACAGAGGAGTTAAAGAAACGACCTTGACGTGAAACCTGAGAAATCTAAATAATTTCTTTCACTTCTGCTTATTTCCAATTTTTTTTCTTTCTCTATCTCATTGTCTTCTGCTGGTCTTATCTTCCTGTTATTCTCTGTCAATTTTCTTCAGGGGTGTGCTGCATTGATGAGTTTGATAAATTGGGTAATCAGCAGCAGGCGTTACTTGAAGCCATGGAGCAGCAGACTGTGAGTCTGGCAAAGGCCGGAATAGTTTCCTCTCTGCCTGCCAGAGCGTCCGTCTTAGCTGCTGCGAACCCCATTGGGGGACATTACAACAGAGGCAAGACCGTCTCTGAAAATCTGAAGTAAGTTTTTTTTAGCAATTGCTGGAAGATGTTTATCTGTGTACGTCTACAAATGACTGACTCGTATTAACGGTGGTGTTTTCTTATCTTTAGAATGGGCTCAGCTCTTCTCTCTCGATTCGACGTAGTCTTCCTCCTCCTGGACATTCCAGATGAGTCACATGACCGTCGACTTTCAGAACACGTCATGGCAAACAGGGCAGGAGGAGGCAGAACCAGCAGCGCCATGGTTACCAGGACTAACAGTGAATTAGAGACCTCCATCTTACTAGATCACTCTGACATGCCGCTGTCTGAACGCTTGCAGGTAAAAACTGGACCGTGGAGTACAGTGATATCTGTGAAATATGAGTTGCATTTATGCAGTTTGTGTGTCAATGTCTCTATGTCAAGATCCCTGCAGATGAAAGTGTAGATGCCATTCCAGCTTGTTTGTTAAGGAAGTACATCAGCTATGCTCGTCAGTATGTCCATCCGACGCTCTCTCCTGAAGCAGCACAGTCAATTCAGGAATTCTACCTGTCGCTGAGATCACAGGCACACACTGCTGATTCCACACCCATCACCACACGGCAGCTCGAGTCTTTAATTAGACTCACTGAGGTAGGTTTCTGAATGTCGGGTGCATTCACCCATCAGCAACATGTGAGGGATTAACACAAGATAATATCTTTATTCTGCTGTAGTTTGAGGCTATGTTAGTTTGAGGCTATGTCTAACTCCAAAATGATATGTATCTGTGTGTTTTCGTGCAGGCAAGAGCCAGGTTGGATCTCAGAGAGAAAGCTACCAAGGGCGATGCTGAGGACGTGGTGGAGATCATGAAACACAGGTGAAATTACAGGAGTTTGATTATTATTGTCTCTATCAATCTATTTACCGCAGTAAAGCATGTAAAGTGAGTGGTTTTGTTGCTATATTATGCCAGTGTTTGACTGTGATGACATCTTGTAACAATATCAACATTATATCTTAGCTGTGCTGTCCTGAGATGTAAAATGTGTCTTTCTCCCTCTGTGTGTGTGTGTGTGTATTGTTTTGTTGTGCAGTCTGGCTGATACGTACTCAGATGGTCTCGGCAATCTGGACTTTGGGCGCTCTCAGCTCGGGGCAGGCATGAGTCAGCGCAGTGCTGCAAAACGACTGGTCAATGCACTGCACTCTCATGCCCAGAGGACCAATCAGATGCAGTTTGACCTACAAACGCTCCGATCTGTGGCTGAGAGAATGAACATAAAGGTGAAAGCATTCATAGGCACGAGATAAAAAAACAGTCAAGTTAGCTGTTGGCTGGGTTTGAATACATGAAAGGAAGACACAGCTCAATGTTAATATCTCTCACCATCTGTGAGATATTAGCTACTAAAGAAATCAGTAACTGAAATCAGGCAATTTCTGAAAATGAAGCAGAGCTCTAGAAAACCCTGTTTAGTTTTAGATCTTACTGACGCCAAATGAAATCAGAAAAATATATGGAATTGCATGAATAGGGTGAGGTCAGAATGTCTCTAACAACACAAATGTTCTCTAGAATGTGTTAAATACAAGCAGTAAAACCTGATCTAACACTAAAAACACGACCATTGTATGCATGCTGGATTACTTATTAATTCAGTCATTGATTGATTCCTGCAGGTGATGGATTTTGAAGGTCTGGTTAGTTCCCTGAATGAACAGGGTTTTTTGCTGAAGAAAGGACCCAAACTGTACCAGCTGCAGACGATCTGATCTCTGACAACTGCAGCAGAGTCAGAAAACACACCTGCTCCTTCCTGCAAACCTCACCACAAGGTCAGTGTGTGGGACAACCGAACAGGGTCTCTATTTATAGAAAGGAAACAATGATGGTGAACCCACTATCCAAACCACTTTCACCAAACCTCCAACCTCTATGTGACCCTGTGAAGAGACTGTAACAACCACAACAACTGACAAAATACAGGGCAGATCCTCTGACAGCAACCAGTTTCCTGTATGAACTCAATCTTCCTGCTAAAAAGAGGAAATAAGCGAAACTGACTCCTGAACACACATCTCTGCAATAGACTGCCGTTATTTACACACATATTGGTTTCTTAATAAAGACTGAATAAAAAGAAAATATATATGGGATTAGATTTGTTTACCATCATAGCCAGATATGCTTCCGGGTTAACCAGATTATTCAAAGTGAGGTTGTTCATTTTGTGTCAGTCGGTAGGACGTCTGAGAGACGTGGTGATGTTCTGGATAAATACCTGATGGTTATACTATCTCACAGTTGAGCAGAGTTCAGTTTGTCTTTAAAACTTAAACTTAAAAGTAAAGAAAAAATACAATATTTTAGAAGCTATTCTTAATTTTTATGCAGATTAAATGACATGTATATATTTATGTATACGTTTTTGGTATTCAGCAGCTTGTCCAGTGTTTCCGTTACACTCAGCAATTGCAGATGTTTGCTTTATAGGTCATTATATAAGTGTCCCATATTGGGGCTAGAGTTTGTTGATCTGAACACCACAAAATGTGCAGTGTTTACTTGTCACTTTGGTCTTCATGCACTCTAAATAATCTGTATTTTCTACTGTTTTTGTATGTTTTTTGTATCGTTGGACATCAGTAGTTAACATTCAACACTGAGTAAATAAATCATTTTATTTGCTTATTAATTTCAGAAGTTTGTTGTTTTTTTACATTTACAAAAAAAAACGTTTGGGATTTAAACATACTATAAATGTCCAATTAAAATACAATTAAAAACTATTTTCTTTTTATTAACACTAAAACTATAAAAACTGGTGATTCCAGTGATATGAAGTTATTTGAAAAACTTTCCTGTGATACTTTTCTTTAGCTTTTGACTTTTCTAAATCATAAAAACACCTATTTTCAAAATAAAAGCCTCGTAAGCGAAAGTGTCCTTGGTGGTTTTACGACATTACGTGCCGTGGCGGTTTACGGCAACATGGCAGCCCGCTGTCTTGAGCTGAGACCCTGTCGGCTCTGACCGTCACAATCCGAAACCTCAACATGATAACCAGGACGGACTTCAGGAGACCCGCAGGTCGGTAACGCAGGGCTCGTGAAGATGATGACGATGTGTTTGCGGAGGATTCCCGCGCCGTTGTGCCGCAACGCTGCGAGTGTTCGCTGTGCGGTGTCCACGCGCGGTGCGGCTGTGTGCTGGCTCGAGCCTGCGTCATGGCGGCACAGACACACACCTGTCAGCGAGGGCGCGAGGTTAAAGCTGTCACCGGTGAGCGGCTCGTGGCAGATCAGACTCAAAGGGACCGACAGCCGTGTCTCGTGCTGGACCGGGATCCTCCAGCAGGTAAAAGCGACACCCTGGGACGCGCGAGGTACCGTGCCACCGGTGTACCCGGGAGGTCACGCGAGGTCGGTGGCTAGTTTCCGGTCTGTGCTGTCACCTCCAGCTCGTGGGCTTTGCAGCGGAAAGGCCGAGGAGACACCGGGCAGCACCGGGGCGGGGGACCGGAATGAAGCCAGTCCGGTACCGGGCCAGGGGCTGTTCAAGTTCAAAGAGCTGGTGAGTGCAGAGCAGCCTGACTGTGACAGTTATGTGGAGGAATGTGACGTACGTAACAAGACAGAAGGGAACACATACACCTGTGTGACTTACCTGTGTACAGATAGGTTCTGATTTGCAGCATCACCAACAGAAACTAAGTTCTGAGTCTTAATACAATACTGAAAATACTCTGTGAGAGGTCCAAGATGTATATTCAAAATATAACTTATATCATATGGTAGGATTGTTGATACTGATGCATAATGTGTAAACATGTTAATACTGATGCAGTTTGAGGTACACCTGTAAAGGTTTATCTATAACTATACTCTCAAGTGAAGTAGTACAACATTTTACCTAGATAGAGGTGCTGTACTGATATCAGTCCCAGTGTAAGTAAAGAGAAATTGCAGCACGTAATTCTGTAAGATTCTTCACTAATCGAGTGGAAAGTAACTTTTTGTACTGGTGCACCCAATGATTTATTTTAATTTAATTACTTGATGTTTTTTCTTAATTTAATTCTCAGTATACACTGCGAGAATCATTTCAATTGTTTCATAAGTAATCTGCTGAATTTCAAGCTCCCTTTTTTTTGGGATCAGTGAAAATGTTGACAGATTTTTGGGTGCAGATGTGAAATAAATAGTCGCACACTGGATCCCTGGTATTGTCTGATAATGGCGTTATTGACCACTATCGGTAAATGAATGACTTTGGCTTTTCACCAAAGTCCAGTTATCTGTTGTGTGGCCTCAATTTTTATGCTAGTGCAGTCATAAACCATCAGGTCATAAAGTTGTGTAACTACTTAGAAATAGTGGTCAAACGGGCTAACAAATCTTTTGATGCAGATAAAAAAAGGTGGCATGAATAACAACAAAAACTAAATTAACATCTTGGTTTAACTCATTTCTGATCTGTTTCTCTGCAGTATGAGAATCCGTGGACGATCCCCAACTTCCTGTGTGTGTGTCGGATTGTGTTGGCTCCGTTCCTGGGTCACCTGATCATCGAGCAGCACTTTCACCTCAGTCTCGCTCTGTTTATACTGGCTGGAGCTACTGACCTGGTAATATAGACGCAGACACACTCACTGAGTCACTTGTAGGAGTTTTCATTAGTCATCCATTCAAGACAGTGACATAGTCCTGGATTTTAGATATTTGGCATTAGCAGTTACTTGTGATGTTGCTGAATACACCTACAGTGAGTCAGTTATTGTTTTTAAAATGTAGTAACCCTAAAACATGAAGTTCATACAGTCACCTTTATAAAAACTAGCTACTTCTTTTTAGCATTTATTAAAACGTCTTCCTGTCTTTGTCTCTGACTCAGCTGGATGGTTACATCGCCAGGACGTGGCCCACTCAGAAGTCGGCGCTGGGCAGCGCTCTCGACCCATTGGCTGATAAGATTCTCATCAGTTTTTTATATGTCAGTCTCACCTATGCGGAGCTTATACCAGGTATCTATATTGTGTTATTGTAAATCATGTGACAGTTCTAGCACCATATTACAGTATTAGAAGGTTATTTAACGTGTTGTTTATTCTGTTTCAGCTCCATTGACTGCTCTAGTGATTTTCAGAGACATTGGTTTGATAGCTGCTGTCTTCTGGGTCAGATATAAGACTGTACCTCCACCGGTGAGACACATTTCACTCTGACACGGTTTATTTGATATGATTTAAAGACAACACTAGCTGAGGAAGTCATATACTTTACAGTCTTTCCTTCTCTTTCCTCCAGGTGACCCTCAGTAAGTTTTTTAACCCGTGCTACACCACAGCACAGCTCAAGCCCACGCTCTTCAGCAAGGTGACACACATTCACACACTCTTACAAAACTTACCACCCACTCTCACTTTGCTCTGGACTTTTTTAACATTTTGTGCACTACTGTAGTAAAGTGGAGATTTAGCAACAATGGAGCATTAAATCACAGGATTTAGTCAGTAAATGTGTGACAGCTTTATTGTATGTTCAGTCACTTGAGCACCAGATTCAGAAACTCATAATCTCATAATAATACAGAGTGTTAAAGAATCTTCGCACGGAAGAGTTTTTCTTTCCCACACGTTTTATTGCCCTTTTTATGAAAAGCTGATGTTTGAGATGGATTTCTTTGAAAATTTAAAACATGTTATTGATCGAATATATATCTTTATGACTCATACTTATTAGTTGAAATATAATCAAAATCGTGATAAGGAAAAGTAAAAAAGAAGGTAAAATATCAACTGTCCTTTTGTAATATTTGTTGCTCATCATCATTATTCGAACAGCTTTTTTAGTGAAAACGAAACAGTGATGCAGACATGAGCTTTCACATTAATCATCGTCATCACAATCACAATATCTGTCAAAATAACTGCAATTAGATTTTTTTTTTTTTTTTTTAACCATATTGTGCAGCCCTTAACCAAACCAACAGATCTGACATCTGATGTGAAACTCATTACTTTCTAATTTGATGTAATTACTATACTTCGGGCTACTGAACTCTGTAGCATGAACACAGAAATCTGTTGTGCAGAAACACATTAAAATTCCCTGTCAAAATATTCCTCTATGGCTCCACCGCAGGTTCTGCATAATTTATTTAAATACATTGGACTGTGTAGAACACATTTCTGGAAGCTGGCAGGAATTGCCTGTTTTTGGCAGCTTACACAGCTCTTGTAACACTCACACAGGTTTTCCCAAAAATAATGAGCCATAGAGAAGCAGGTGAAAGATTTTTGTGCCCCTTTTTAAAAAAAAAATGTTTTTGTCATGACGGTTTGTGTTATATTTATTTTGTGGTTAGGTGAACACAGCCATCCAGCTCTTTCTGGTTGCATCTTCTCTGGCGGCTCCAGTCTTCCAGTACACAGACCACGTCCTGCTGCAGTGTTTATGGTAAATGATCCACACGCTATCTCACCCACTTCACTTAAAATACCCAATGTGTCCTTTACTTTCCAATGCATTGGTTAGAAAAAAATAAATGTTTGTTTTTTCAAAGCATTTTCGAATACAAGCGGTTTCATCTCTCTGAGGCACTTGAATGCCGTTTGTTCCAGCAGAGTGTTCGGGTTAAGTGCGTTGACTCATTTCAGTCTACAACAACGAGTGAGACGGAGAAGAGATCCGACTGTGGACGAACATTTTATTGTGTCACAGTAACCTACATAATTATACAAATTTATCAGACTGTTGAAGTGATCAGCACGACAACAGACGGCTGCATTTTTCATGTGTGGATTTGTACATTTATACTTCATTTTCACACAGCTTCTTTTATTTTTCATGTCAAACCTGCAAAGCGTCATAACGGACCTAGACATCTGCTTCAGTTGCAAATATTTTATACCCTACACATCCTCATAATAATATACTTTTTCAGTGGTTAGATTTAAAACAAAATGTATAAACTTTCTTTTTCTTTTGAAAATTATAAATTGACAAGAGTGTTCTTTTAAAATGATTTTCTAAATCTGTCTTTAAATATGGATGAATTGAATGACATAAAAAAATAAGTATATATTTTACTTTTTTTATTTAATAGCATCCATTCTTTTAATGTGTTTCTCGATACTGCCACTGGGGGGCACACATTTTACACACATAGTTTAATTGCACCATTGTAAGTCAGGTTAATTAATAAATTGTTCTTAAATGTATCAGTTAATCAGCTGTAAGTGGTCCACTGGATGATGAGGAATAATTCCTCACATAACTCAATAATAACTTGCTACTGTGTGAAAATGATGCTGTTTCCATTTCAAAGAAACTAATTCGACCACGCAGTTGAACTAACCTATCATGTATGTATTATATTGCAGGTATGTAACAGCCGTGACTACAGCGGCATCCGGCTACAGCTACTGGCACTACGGCCGCAAGACTGTCAAGGTGCTAAACACCAGATCACCATGACAACCACACCAGGAAGCATCAGGAAACAACGGAACAAAAGCAACGAACAGGCGCCGGAGACGCTCATCAGCCATGGAAGAAGTCGCACGGACAGATGGATGATCGCCAGGAGCTCTGAAACCAAGTAGCCGCGACAACCATTTATGAGTCGCCATGGCAATGACGCACGGAAACCAACCGAGGGCCGCAGATGGTTTACTGAGACACTAACGCCGCACAGCAGCTCTGCCTCTCTGGACCGGTGGTGGACGAGAGACACGCGCACACAGATAGATATAGACCGCCCACACACACACACAAACACACACACACACAGACATTAACACTCAAACATATGTGTCAAGTACATGTTAAGTGATCTGGCAAGAGCTTCTATATTTTTAGTTTTTCAATCAGGAGGTGGCAAAGTCAACCTGATCATGATTGTTAATTTTGTAAACCAATGATTTATGATTAAAAAAGAAAATCTGCTCTGATTCGTCTCTGTGTGTGTTTGTGAATGTGTGCAAGGCTGATTTCTTTATTTATTTAATCCCACCAGACCTCAAATGTGACAGTTAATCCGTTAGAAAACAGCATTAAGCATTTAAAAGATGGGTATGAAAAGCGATGACATGCTTCCAGTGTGGCACAGGATCCATTTCACGGTCCGCAGATCACAAAAAAACATTTTAATGCTGGAGCTGCAAATTATTGGTGTTTATTTGAACAAAACAATTATTTTATTAATTGATGAATCATTGTCACTCGATTGTTTACTTACATTCACTGTTCTTACTCCTCCCGTGTGACGATCTGCTGCTTCTCTGTGTTTTATATCAGTGTAAATATCAAATTTCTTTGTGTTTTTGACTCTTGGTTGAACATCTTACTTTGTGCCCTGAGAAACTGTGAGGTTCATTTTTCATTATTTTCTCACAATTAATTGACAAGAAGAAGAAAATAAGGAAAGTAAACTGCAGATTAATCAAGTGAAAAAAAATTGTTATTTTTCAGACATATTTTTTATTAACCTGGGACTTTAATTTCTTATTTGTATTTATTATGTTTTAATTTGGTAAATTAACACGATTCTTGTAACACCTGTCAGGCGTTAGCACACTTGCATCACATTCATCTTAATTAAAATGTGCCGCCTTTGATAAATGAAGTAGAGAATACAAGGTGACATATCATTTTTTCTTATTTAGTTGCACCAACTGCCAATCCTCTAAAGAAAACCCAACAAAACACGGCAAACAATCCACATTAGAGCGAACAATCCAGCTGCAACCGGTGAATATTTGACTTCCAAGAGTAATTCTTCAGTTTCATCTGTTCGCTTCAGCTCTGTTGAGTTTCTTACTCAGGTGCAGAGCTCATATCTGAACCCTCTGAACCAAGAACCGTAATTGCTACGAGGCTCCTTTCAAGTTCTTCCAGTCTCAGGATCAATAAGCCCAATGAGCCAGAGGTTATTTACATACTTGGGTAGAACACCAGATACTACAGGACCCTTTGCGTTGAACTCCTCCGGCGATTTTTATCCCGACTCCGCCGCTTATCCCCCCCCCCTCAACAAAACTTGTACGACGAGGGAGACGCTGCCGTGTAACCTTTTCAACTCTCACGCTCATTTTCCAGCAATTTTCTGCACCACTTGGGTAATGTCGTTTCATTACCGACAGCGTGCCGATGACTGCCAGGCTTGTGCGAGTTGTTTTCGTGGCTTTTGTGTGGGATGTCTGCTCATTATCTCTTCACTGAATAATTTAAAAGTCTCATTCTAAAAATGAGATATCCATCACTGGGAACAAATTGATACCTACGCTCATTAAACGACTGTTTGAAGAACTTCTGCTGCTTTTTGTTGCTTTTTTTTTTCAGAGGATTCTAACTTAAGTCCATATTTGAAAAAACACAGATTGGAAGTGTATAATTTGGGTAAGAACTAGATGATGCCCCACAGGCTTTTCATGTAGTGTTTGAGAACGGCGCTTTAATTAGTGGTGACTCCGAGATGAAAGCTTAAAAAATAATCAAGCTTCTCTTTTTTTTTTTTTTTTCTCAAGCTCTCGGGGATGAACTGGCACTTTAGCAGGCTACATGTGATCATGATTGACAAATATTGACAGCTTGTATTAACTCAATGTCAGTATGAGGTTATCAGTACTGACACTTTCTTCATTCCAAAGGTGTTCCTGCATGCAAAAGTTCCACTAAGTGTCAGTTTTCATTCACTAAGAGTCTAAATTAAAGAAAAACTGGGAAACACACGTAGATTTGACGTGACTTCATGGTTTTTTGTGCTCTTGCGATCCTTCAGAAACGATTGCACATTCTGAAATCATATTAGTCCACTTTAAAAAGAATCCATTAGCTTAACGTCGCTTTGTTGAAAGAAATGTTCTTTTCTGGATATATTTAAGCATGATTTATGCCGTCGTCTCAGGAAATGACCTCCACTCGCCTTTTGATATTTGAGTAGATTGAATGTAAAATGGAACAATTTGTATCCGCCGGTCCAGAACTGGAGTTATTACAAGTCAGTGGAAGGGCAGAGCTCGGACCGGGATCACAGGGCGTCCAATCAGACGGCACAACGTTACAGTGTCACTCATCGTCAGCATTTAATACACAAAGAACAAGAAACACAGTGATGTAAAATGCTGCTTAATAGATTTGATTAATTATGCTTGATAGAAAACAGCTATGAAACCTCCTGTTTCCTTAAAACTACTAACCATGTTTAGTGTATAATTTAAAGGATGAGTTCACCCATAAACAGAAAGTCAGTCATTGTCTTCTCACTCCCGTGCTGATGGAGAGTCAGGGGAAGTTTCTTAGTCCAACAAACATCTAATAAACAACTGATGTAGCCGGGGACTTATTTTGAAATGAAAAAAAACATCGAAAAAACATAAAATGGCTTCTCTGGCGTAATCAAATTCTCCAGAAGCCTGGAAGATATTTTAGTTATTTACAGCCTGATCTTCACTGTAGCTGCTTTTTTTCCAGTTGTTATTTTGACATTTTAAAACAAGTCCCCGTCTACTTCAGCTGCTGATTTAAACTTTAAAAACAGTTTCCAATGTCAGAGAAAAACATAGTTTTTTATTTATTTTCACTTGTTTTGGCTTGTTCTGAACATGTTCCTATTTAAAGGTACTGAATTAGTGACTGGCAGTTTCCCATTAACAGTTGAGCTGTCGGTCAATATCTGTGCTGTCAGTCAATATTACATAAGGTGCTTTATCGAGTCAGAGTAATCCAAACGGCAATTAATTGTGAGACGCTGCAGGAGAATGTTGAACATGTTTTACCCCAAAGAGACTGTAGAAATAAATTATTAGGGAATTATGTTGTTGGCTTGTTTTTTAAAATGCCTTGTATGTGTTTTCATACACTCATAAGACTTTTATTCTATCATTCTTTACTTTCAATGAGCTTTTGGTTTCACGTAACAAGTGTGCTTCCCTCCATTTCTGACGAGACACACTTGAAATCACTCGCAGCTCTCCAGAGATCGCCGTTGTTTTGGAAACGCGGGGCCCGTTTTGCTGGAACCAGTGAGATTACACCAGTAATACAGATGATTTAGTGATGGAGGCGAGAGCAGCCAAATGTTGCCTTCACACTTCACAGCGCGGCCCTCCAGAACCCACAGACGGGCTGAATCACGCTAACAAGGACAGAACTTTTGGATCTGTATGCTGATGTCAGCACGGCCCTCCGGCTACCTCCGCTGTTGCTGTCAGTCCTGCATCAAGTGAGGGAATCCGTCTCCTCACAGAGCTGAGGAAGCTTAGCGCCGCTGCACAGGATCGACTCTATTATCCCGTTTATATTACTGGACAGGAAGTAAGAACAATTTGAAGAAAAGGCTATGAAAAGCCTGAAAAAGCTTTATTCTGCTGCTGTACATGGTTAAATTAGCCAAAGTTCGTTCAGGTAGAATTCTTAAGATACACTTCAGCTCCGTTACGTATTTCTTTTTAATGCTTTTTATGCTAATGGTCATAGTTTTGAAGCACCTAACAGATTTTGGGATTTCTGGTTCTTTGTCATTGTCATTTTTCATCCTACACACCTGTTAACACTCCAAAACACGCAATTACTTAATTAATCTAGGGCTGTAATGGTTTTACAGAAGCCACTGTTCTATTCATAGCCCAGTTAGGGAGTATCGGTTTGGTGTGAGCTCGGATCTGCGTGGAAGGAAAAACAAATGCATCATCTGGGTGATGCGATCAAACATGCGTTAGCTTACCCTATAACAGTGGAGCAAGGCCGGCACGCCATCTTTATCTTATCCATAACTTTCTCTTTTTTGCTATTGCAGCTCAAAAATCTCAGTCTCAAGCAACTGATTTGGGTCTTCACCGCGGTGTGACTGAGTCGCATGCCAATCCGTTTGTTGCTAATGAGTATGATTAAAAGTTTTTGTCTTCTTTGCGGAGTTTTGTTCTGCATTATGCGCATCACTCTATGTACCAAGTCGACTTTTTGCGGCTGCGTGCGCTGGACTGTGACCCCCATACTGCGATCGTTTGGCACATATAGACAAACCCTAAATGTCGTTTCGTTACGGTGAGAGTAAACCATTCCTGTGTGAGCACAGTGAGTTCACTTCAGTCCTGTGGACTCACTGTACATCAGGTTTTGTGAACAAAATCATGCATCGACAACTTTATGACAACTGTGTGGTTTGTCAGGGTGGAAGACAGAAAGGTGGGCTAGTTTAACAACGTGTGTGACGTGCTTTGTGATGATTCTAATCACACTATGCAGCAGTGGATCAGCAAACTCAATAGGATCCATCCTGTGGATATCCCTCCAGTATTTTAGGAAAATGTATTTCAGTCTAGATCAAAGTGGTGGACCAACCAGCCAGTACTGCGAACCCAAGAGCTACACTGCGAGCAGGGCTAAAAACAGACACATTTTCTTTCAGACCCCTCTTGGTGTGTGAGCCTCACGAGGATAGTTTTGGTTTTGTTTGATCAGGTTCATCAAAGCATTGAGAGGCTACAGGTCCAAATCTAAAAGCAACATGTGTCCCCTCTTATTCTGTATGTTTCCCCGAACATGCTTCAGACTCTTTCTTCAGTAGAAAGTAATGAACTGTTTTCCGGAGATCTCAGGCAGTTCAGAGGGGCTTTTTTTGGGAAAAGACTGCAATTAGAAGCGTGCTTTGGAAAGGCTCTCATCAGAGCTGAGAGAGAGAAAGGATGCTGCTGCCACAACATCCGGGTGCACTCGACATGTCTGCGGCTACAACAAGTAAACATGTCGGCATTTTCCAGTTGCTACGCAGCTCTGTGGGATCGCTGATTTTTTTTAATGTGTGTGCCGGCAGCTCCGGGGTGTGACTGAACACGTCGTAGGCTCAGAGACTCTCCGAGCTGCCAGAGGTTCTGAGCCAAACTTCACTTCAAACTTGACTGGTTACGAAACCCACTGAATCAGAGTCCTTATAGTCCTTACAGCAGGCCTACACACACACACACACACACACACACACAGCAGCGCCCAATACAAATCCATATGGGTACTACAGCCATGCACACACACACAAACACACACACACACACACGAGCGTGCACGCTCACACTCATGCACACTTACATCTTCTCTGGTCCTGAAATAGCTCTCAGCCTCCCACTCTCCCTTATATAAGCTCCCAGCACGGAGATCTGCTGGTGAAGACTGGGGTGTGTGTGTGTGTGTGTGTGTGTGTGTGTGTGTGTGTGTGTGTCGGTGCATGTGCCTGTTTATGTATGTGCACATGTGCGCCTCTGTCTGTGTGTGTGCCAGTGTGTGGGCAGTAGGAGTGTCTTGAGTCTTGTGTGTAAGCATAAGTGTGTGTGTGTGTGTGTGTGTGTGTGTGTGTGTGTGTGTGTGTGTCGGTGAGTTTCTGCTGGCGATGCTGCGTGCTGCAAATTAGTAAACAACCTTCTACTTTTTAGTTAACAGCCTTGTTTTTGTACTTTTGGCATCTATTGTGACATCAGCAGCAGAATTGAGTCTGTCAGGGCGAGAAACACGACCAGTTATACAATGACACTGGATTTAAAAACTGTTTTATTTACCGCATTTTTTGAAGTTTAAAAGGAAAGAAATTGCACATTTATTATGATTCCACATTAAAGTGGAAAACTCACCTCTAGCGAGCGCCGCCGGTCAAAGTTTCTTCAACTGTTTATGTCGCGTTCCATCTCAGAGATTATTAGTCTCTTGAAGCACCACCATTACGTTTGACCTCGATATACATTAGTGTAGGTCTGCTCTGCTCAGCTTACTGCTCTGTGCCAGTTGCTGCTAATGCTCGCAGGAGCTGCTTAAGTAGCCTCGAGCGCTCGTCCTCAGTTCACTGTCGTCGTCTTCAGTTTCAACAGGACTGCTTGAAAAATTCTCTCCTCCTGCTCCTCACTTCACATTTGGAGCCATGTTTGTGGTGTTTTTGAACGTTTCACTTTACCGTTTGTTTGCTATCTCGCCATCACAGCTCAGTTTAGTTCCTAATTAATCCTGAATAACGTTCTGTGTGCGCATGCAACATCCACAAACCTTTCTTCTTAGCAGGCTGAAATATGGATGATACAGGAAAGATAAAACTTGTGCTTCTCATTTAAAGTATTCTAATTCTAAATCCAGCAGTATTTTTATAGTATTAACTGTTTGTTTTCAAATCAACTCTTTAATTAACTCCATGTTCCTCTGGAGGAAGCTTGCACAGTTTGAGAGCTCGTGATTTTTAGCAATTTTTAGAAAATAACAATAACAATACTCCTGGTAGAAGACGATTTGCAGAACAAACAGGTTGACAGCTGAGCTGCTCCACAGAGGTGCACATTTCCTCTCGGCCTTGAATAACCACAAACAAGCTGTCTTTGTCGAAGAAGGAGACCTTGTGCATCGTAAGTGTTTACAAACTGTGTCCCTGCAGCAACAGACAAACATTTTGTATGTGTGGGGATCGAACAACAACCGGTTCTCATCAAATCCAGCAGCTCGGTCAGCGGCCTTGAGATTCAAACTGCGATGCTCCGACCAACCCTCTGACGTCCAAAATGACGCTTGCTGTCAAACGTTTCACAAATGATGACATATTAACTTTTTTTCTACCGTCTTTCTCGCGCTTCAAGATGTGATGCTTTGAGGCATCAAGAGAAAGGGCTGGCTACAAAGAACAAGTGAAAAGGAACTGAAGATTAATGTTTTTCATGTTTAAAAGCAGCTAAAACCAGTGGTCCTTAATTATATGACCTAGGAACTGAAGGTTCATTGACTGTTCAACCTGTCTTGTCTAAACTCAACGCTTATCATAGTAGACATAAAACTTAAGTTGCAGTGATAATTGTCAGTCTTTGAAATTATAGTTTTGGGATCTCTGCCCTTAAACTGTACAGCCCAACCAGCATATCGGTTAGTGGTTATTATTGGCGGATATGTCGTCCGATGTGTGCAGATATTTCGGTTTAAAAATGCAGAAAAAGATGCTTAGGGTAATTTCTGATTAATGATTTCCCCATGAACTTTATCATTTTGTTGCACTGATGTCATTTTTGACAATAACGTTTATTGTTAAACTAAGATATCCTGCGTCAACACTGTGTGTATATCAGCCGATATCAGAATGATTTACTCCCCTTATACCAAGTATCAGTACGGCCCTGTTAATGAACAGACAGGACTTAACCACTGATGCTTGTTGGACTTTCTATATGTAAATTCAGCTGGAAGATCCTGAACTGGATCCACCCGAGACAGAACCTCCCACCTCTGCTGTGGGAGCTCCTGGAAGCTCTCTGTCTCATCTCACCGAGGTGCAGCACAGAGCACCTTAACTGCTCTTTTGTGCTGACAGCCATAAAGCTGTTCAATGCCTCCCTCAGTGTTTACTGAGGCAGAACGCCTGCTGTGTTTACGTGAACAATGCTGGATTGTTATCTGGACCAAACCAGCGCTCGTACTGTTGTTGTTTTCCGTAAACGCAGAATCTGACACTACGTCCTTCTTTGTGATCCGAGGACGACAGGTGTAAAAGACAGCGCTCGTGTACGCTCGTGTCTTTTCTGTACGTCCGTCTTGTGTATGAAACTGTATATTAATGTTGCATGTTTGCTGAGACATTTGGTCCTGACACTGATTAACAGTATCAGGCACAAACTCACAGTGTCATGGCAACATGAGTCTCTGCACGTGTCTTTTTATACATTACGAGTGTGAGTGCGTAGGAGGCCGCCGCCTGATGAAGCGAGTCTTGAGAGAAAGTCAGGGTCAAGCTGTGACCTCAGCGGAGTGCTGTATGATCTCGATTCTTATAAAACGTATATGTGGAATCAGTGTTTTCATGTGTGTTAGCGCGTAGGCTGGTGTGTTAAAGCAAACATCCATGTGGTTGGTTAGCAGCGTTCAGTGTTTTTGTGTCTCATGCAAAGACACTAATGATGCTAATGTTTAAAGATGCTTTAATAAATGACTGGAAAGAAAATGAAGGAAAAATAAGAGTCTTTTCGTACAATTAGTCAAATTCCTGTTGATCTTATAATCATTTTAGGTTATTTAGCAAACAAAACAGCCACATTCTCTAATAATCTAAGCACATATGAGTATGAAAATTGTATTTTAATGTTCTATATCACTGAAAATTTGATATCTTTGCATTTTGGGGCTATTGTTAGACCTGAACAGGCAGTCTAAACACATCCTCTCTGGCTTTCTGAAGTCGTAATGACAATATTTCAACACTTTATTAACATAATGATGGACTAATTAATCAAAAACATCATCAGATTGAGTGTCAAACTATGTTGTTTGTTATATATTTTACATGGTTCAAATTCTGACATTCTGTTGCACAAAATCCAAATTAAGAGAAAGAGAATAAAACATGTTTAACCGTCAAACAAAGTCAACAATGGCCATTTCGAATTCTTATAAACTTTTCTTCCAGTTGTGCTTAATCTCCCATAAAAGGACGTTAATAAGAAATGTTGTCTCTGTTAGTCCTGATAATCCACAGACTACAAACAGTTTCCATCTGAAGAATTTTCAACAAAACAATAAAAATCTGCAGAGTCTGTGAATAATCATTAATTGGATCCCTACAAAGAGAGATAAAAGCATCTGTGAACACTTTTTGCCACAGATGTCCCGCCGATACCAGCGAGGATGCATTTTTATGAGCGTCTCATTTAATTTATGTGTCTGTTGTGTCTGCTGTTTTTTCTGCAAACACTTAACAGCATGTTTTACTGAGATTGCTTTTACAGAAAAAAACATGACCGGGATTTGAATCCACGGCCCGAACGCGCAGCGTGGCAGATATTACAGACGTTCACAGGCTCGTGTCCTTAAACGTCCTCGTTTTCCTCTTGATCCCGTCAATCATCACACACATGCTCACACTCTCAAACCAACATGTTTTTTTTGTCACTGACTGGACTCTTCCTGCACCAAATCTGCCAATATTGGTTATAGAATTTGGAGGCAGAGACGTGTTGTTACAGCTTTCAGGCCGTTTGTCATTGACTGTGGGATTTTTTTTTTCCGATATTATTCCAATAGTCAATTATTGACTCTCTACTGTTTCGCCCACTCTCTTCCATCCTCTGTTATAATTAGTTACAGCTTGTAAACATGAACAAATCTCAGTCCAAAACTATGTGGAAATAACTGAATGTTTTTAGGTTCTGAGCTACAACTCATCATTCAAATCTATTTACGACCTCCGTGTAACAATTTGTAGCATTTTTTTTTTTATGTATTCAAGATTTTATTGATCGTATGTGAGCAGATTTTTTTAGTTTAGTTGTTTATTCGGACATGTTAAAGACAAAATTGTAACGTGATGTGAAAAATGAGACCTTCCCCGTCTCCTCCAGTTGTTTATAAAAGCCTGTGGACAATTTGTTTAAGTTGTTTAATCCTGATGGATGAGAAATGATTTTTACAAAAGTAAAAAAAAAAAAATTAGGGCATCCTTTAATACCTCATGTTGTACTTTGGCTAGGTGATATGTGATAGCTGCTGTGATCGGCTTTCTAAAACGGAGGCATAATGCTCCTCCTTTTCCAAAAACCGCCTCAGAGGAAGGCGTAAACATGTGACGTGACGAAGTTGGGCTGTGAACAGTTGACGACGAATTTGTCTTCAAAATAAGAGCTTTACATTGCACCCCATTGGAGTTTAGAACTGGGTTCTTAGCGGGGGGGTTTTAATTTGAAAGTAGCGACCGTTCCTAGCTTGTCGCTACAACAACAAGCTAACACAACCATACAGCTAGAGAGACGCTCACATCTCCCGGATTTCAGCGGCTGTCCAGTTGCTCATCTAGCAGGCGAGGTGGAAATAAGTGTACCTTCCGAGGCGGCAAATCGGCGGACCAAAACAGACCCCCAACTCGCCGCCCTCTGTCTAAAACCGCGACCTAGCCGCCAAAAGGACGGGCAGATTCGGGCTTGCTGCCCCGTCTAAAAACGGCTTCTCACTCACTCCTTCCAAACACTCAACTGCAGGCGGGCTTCCTCCACTGAATCACGTGTTGTAAAGACACTTTACCACAGGTTGAGGGAGGAGGCAGCGGCAGTGCTGCGTTTGGGCGCGCTTAAAAAATAATCCAGGAGGAAAATAGGAGCATTTGTTTGTGATTCAGCTCGAGATATAAAATGCTTCAGAATCGCTGTGTGTAGAAATGAGATCACGTGTATGTGTGAATCGAGATCGCGATTTTTTAACGATTTTTTGTGCAGCCCTACTACGTACCATTTTGACATTTCTGCTTAAATGACAAGTTTACAATCTGACCATGATGTCGGGTGGTGGAAAATTGATGGTGTTGGGGTTAAGTGAGATATAATTAGATTTCCATGGAACATTACTTTATTAAGAGGATAGAGAATACTCTCTTAATACACGTTATGACCAAATGATTTGACAAAACATAACAACAACATCAGAGAAACACAGAAAGTATGCACTACTGAGACCAGAACATGATCTTATATGGGTAGCATGTGTTTGTTTTGTTGTACGGAGCCTCTCGGCGCTCATATCGATACCCAAAACAGGAGAAAGTATCAGTCGTATCACCCCGGTCACATCTCTCCCAGTTTGGTGGTGTAAGATTCTCACTGGCTGTGCTCAGAGCCATGAACCCGCTGACAGCGAGCCAGGCCTTATCACCCAACGTCAGTGCCAGATCTCACTAATGCTGACCCAAGTGCAAATCCCTGCAGCCAGCATCCAAAAATCTGATGGAACCAGAAGAGCGGAGGCCGTTGTAGCAGCAGATTAACGCCGATGCTTTAGGAGATAGAAGCCACATATGGGTGGAATATTCGTACTTCTGGCAGTGGAGCGTTTATTCAAAAGTGGCCTCATTTGACCAAAAAAAAAATCCTGGTTTCGGTTTGATTCACCATCCACTAAATCGCCCACTCTCTTTTCCCTTTCTCTCCCACTCGCTCTTTATCTCCTCTCTTTTCCCTCCTTCCTCTTCTCTTTTCATTTCTGTCCATCTCTCCCACTCTCTTCTTTCTTTCTCTCTACCTCTCCACCGTCCCTCCTGCTCTCCCTCTCTTATCCCTCCCCCATCTGTGGGAAGCTGCCGTTGTGCGCATGTCGCCGATGAGTCAATTTGTGGAGGCAGTGCACGCACGCACACACACATGCACGCACATACACATACACAACACACACACACACACACACGTATCCTGTCTCCCACGAAGGCATCTGTTTCAGTCTGTCTCTCAGTGAGATGCAGCACCAACAGAGGAGAGAGGGGGAGACAAACAGAGGGAGGGAGGGATAAGAAAAAAAAGAGAGAAGACAGAAGAGAGAGGAAGGAGACACAGAGCAAAAGAGGAGAGAAGAGAAGACTGAATTTAAAAAAAGAGAGAGAGAGAGAGAGAACAGAAAGACAAGTGCAGCCCGGACTGGATGTGAGGAGGAGAGGATGCTGCTGCAGCTGAGCGCCTCTGACTGACTTCTGAGGAGTTTGAGCTCGGACATGACAGAGATGCAGCATCTGAGCGTCTGAGTCTGAGCATCCACCAGTTTGTGTGTGTGTGTGTGTGTGTGTGTGTGTGTGTGTGTGTGTGTTAATGTGTGTGTGAAGCCATGGCGAGCGCTCAGCCGGGGGTCCATGCATTAAAACTCCAGCCTCCCTCCGTCTCTCTCACACTGAGGAACGGAAGCAACTTCATTAAATGGGACGAGGTAAGGACACTGATTTTTTTTTTTTTTTCCCTCAAGTGTTTCACGCGGCGCAAAAAAAACCCCACACAGCTTTATTATTTTGAGCTCGAGTTCATGTCATGCGTGGGGTTTACTTTTTAATTTCATGACATGAATAGTAGAATATAATCGGGATGATGCCCGGCTGAATCGGATCCGGTCGAGTGGTACTGGAGTGAGAGGAAAAAGGAGGAGGAAGAGGAGGAAATGTGCCATGTTGTCAGATGTGTTTACATTCATTTGTTGATTGAGCTTTGGCAGTAAGTACCTGTGGATTAGACGCCAGCGAGACGGAGAGGAGTGTGACAGCACGCGTGTGTGTGTGTGTGTGTGTAGGTGTGTGTGCGTGTGTGTGTGTGTGTGAAATGCATCCGTGGTCAATTTCTAGCTTTGCCACCTGTTGGTATGGAATCTATTAGTATGCACTGACTGTACCGCTGTAAGTGTGTGCATTGAAATGTGTATTAAGACACACACACACACACACGCATGCAGAGCTCCACCTGTGCTGTCATGTGCACGGTCACAATACATCATTTGAGGAGTTGTGTGTGTGTGTGTGTGCTGGTATGCTGAAGTACGGGTCCTGACTATGAGGAAAAAAACGTGCTGTCCGGTTGCCATGGTAACTGGCATGGTTACCACCGCCTAAACAGATCTGATGTGTGTGTGTGTGTGTGTGTGTGTGTGTGTGTGCATCGATGTATTGAGCCATATGATATCATGAATCACTCACAGAAGAGCTCATCCAATACACCGCTGAACCAATTCACCGTGATTGCATCTTGTGTGTCTGTGTGTGTGTGTGTGTGAGTGTGTGTGTGTGTGTTGTGATAGTTGAATTTCTCCAACATGTAGAGCTGGGCTTTATGAAAAATAGAAATCGGGTTGCCATGCCAACAAGTGACAACCAGGGATCTAGTTAACCATCTTCTGAGCTTCATCCTCCAGTTTTTGATTCTGCTGAACGCAGGCTGCTGCACCATCAGGAGGGGAAAAGCGACTCAGACAGCAGAATCTGTGACCTTTTCATTAAACATGGAGGAAATGTACAGAACTTTACAAGCACTGACATGAGCACAAATATTTAATCAGACCGTTTCCCTTAAGAGATCCCGCCGGGGTCTAAAGCCGCTCTTAGAACCACATGTGCAGTGTGTCATGTGCCTTTTAGATCGATTTCTAATTTATAAACTTCCTTCTCTCCGCTGCTCTTCATGAAATATGACAGAATTCGTCGTTTTCGCTCAGCAGCTTAAAAACAGGGGTGCCCGGATCTGAAACTTATTGGTGGACCACAAGCCGAAAGCAAACATCTATTTTATTGTTTGCATTGTTAAAATGCAAAATGGCGCGAGGATTCCAAAATCCCAAATTTGACTTCCTTCACAAAGCGTCTCTCGGCCTGCTGTGCTAAAACGCTGTAAAATAATTAATAGTCAGTGTTTCCATGTAACAACTAATTATGTCTACACTCGGTGCCAAATGGAGAGTGTATCCTTACCTATACATTCACAGTTATTTGTTTGTTTCTCTACATTAGCCAGTTAGTTTAATGTGGCTCAGTCAGAAGTCAGAAAGATGGTGGTTCATTCCCCGGTTCCTGCTGTGTTAAAGTGTTCTTCTGCGAGATACTGAACCCTGGATTGCTCCTGGTGGCTCTTCCATTGGTGTATAAGTGTGCATGTGAATGGTTATTGCTCTTTGCATGGTGACCTCTGCCACCAGTGTGTGAATGTGTGAATGCTGACTGGTGTTGTAAAGCGCTTTGAGTGGTCGGTAAGACTAGAAAAGCTCTACATTATTTCAAATTCACAGTCCATTTACCATTTAACTTAATACAAAATCTGCGATACAGAAAAGAGTTTGGAATGCACCAAAAATATTGTATTTTGTCATTTATCTTGACGTTAATTTAATTTAAATTCATCATCCACTGACTGTAGCACAGGGCCGGCTGTTTAAAACATACCTCGACTACGATACTGTTTCCTGAACAACACTTTTTTCCGAAGTCTGTTTTAAAAAAAGATGACATTGCACGTACATTTTCTCTGTATCTGAGCATAGCTTAGTGTTTTTCCCTGCGCACCTCCAGACAGCCAATCAGAAGCATTATAACATTTTGGCGCAACAAGCACGCTGCATGCTTATTGGTTCACTGATGCTGATGAGATTAACTCCTCACGTATTGAAATTTGGGATCCGATAATGAGACATTTTTAAACACTCGATAGTCGGTCGGTGTCATGAGAAGTTCGATACCCAGCTCTTCTGTCGCATAATGGAAAAAATATGCATTCAACACGGAGCAGATTTTTGTATTTTGAGCGTGGATTCGCTCCTTCCTGCATCTGAAAAACAAGCTGTACTCGGCCAATCGCATGATGCCTCGTGAACTTTTAATCTTATTCTAAACCACCTGGAAGTAGAAAGCCATTTGATTCCAGCAAAGACTTAAATAGTTAAGTTCAAGTACTTTTCACCCATATCTGTAAAAATTAGGCCACCTCATTCCCAATCTGACTTTATGTAATACCGTTGAAGCCATTGAGAACACTTGTTTAACTGTATATACTTAAAGCCAGACGTAGAGGAGCTTTCAACCAAAATCCACCCGTCTTTGCTTTGTTGTGTGTTTGTGTGTATTCGTTGTTTGAAATATCTTATCTGGCTGCGAGCTGAAGACATCAAACACTGCACCTCCTCCCCCCGTGGCGGCCATACCTACTGCCAACATTTGAATGAAATACTTCTTATAATCAAACAGCTTAAAACCAATTTATACTATTTTTTTGTGCAAAGGCTGTTCAGACAGGCGGACATCAGGGCAGCTGCTCTCAGTCTCATCCCACCTGCAGCCAATTACAAACTGTCGGGGTTGATTGTTCAGGCGACTGGGAAATGTCACGACAGCTGAACAGAACTTTAGTCTGTGACATGTTAGAGTTACAAGATGTCCAAAATCACCCCGTTGTTCCCTCTCTCTAGAAAAGCACATTTAGAAACTGATGACACTATGACACCTCGTCTCCAGCACGAACAAGTCTTTATTATCGTTTATTACTGTGTCATTTTTTAATAGCGTTGGAATTCTTGAATGCTTTCTGTGTGTTTTCAGGCTGCTTTCACTCGTCTCTACTGTCTTTTCTCTGTAGGATCTGTCGACTGTAAATCCAGTCACCCTACACGTGGACCCACATGGATTTTACCTCTACTGGACCGACCAGAACAAGGTTGAACACACACATACACACGTCTTGAATCGCATCTGTAGGTCTAAACTGTCACCAACCAGGCAGATGATGAGGAGCTATTTGTAGTGGAGTTAATTAATTACGTCCAAATCTGACTCATCAATATGCAGATTTGGGTGGTAGAGTCATCAGAACTGGGACAAAAGTCAGATACAGTTCTGAGCCCAACAAAATCCATATTAGTTGATATATAACCCACTTATTAAACTAAACTGAGCCACAGTCAAATAAACAAGATATGTAGGAATAATCAGGAAAATGTACATGAAGTATTAAAGGTAAAATAATCAATGGGGAAAAGTGGCCGACGTAAAAACAGGCGTCACTATGACACACACGCTAGTTTGAGGAATTGTTTTAGCACAGCTGCTGGGTCAGGCGTGTGTGAGCCGACCAATCAGAGCACAGTGGGTATTCATGAGGGGGTGTGGCCTTAAAGAGACAGGAGCTATAAAACACGTAAATCTCTTCTAGAAGTAACCAAAAATAAAATTATGAACCAGAAAATAAACGCTTCTTTAAATCTGGATTCAATAGATTAGGTCAAAAACAGGACTTTTATTAATATTATGTATTAGGTTAACTATCAAATGTTGTGATGAAACACATTTAGACTTATTACCTCCAGTGTGTTCAGTATTTATATTTTTATATCTTAAAGAAAAATACAGATAAACCACAATGAAAGGTTGTAGGGACAACTGAACAGAACAGTATATAGAGAGCGAGTGATCATTGATTATCATAAAGACACACACACACACACACGCACACACACACACACACAGACACACACGCACTTTCTCTCCAGGTGGGCTGAAATCCTCAGCATGAAACAGGATGAAGCATTTACCCTCCCAGCCAGATGACAGCTGACAGTGTGTGTGTGACTGTGTGTGTGTGTGTGTGTGTGTGTGTGTGTGTGTGTGTGTGTGTGTGTGGTCATTAGGAGACGGAGTTGTTGGACCTGACCCTCGTCAAAGATGTCAGAACGGGGAGAAGCACCAAAACACCCAAGGTACCTCAAGGCTCTCATGCAGAACAAACTGATTTTTTAAATCTTCCGCATTGTGTTATTTCATCTCTTGCACCTGTTATTATTCTTTTATAGTGAGTTTTTTCTCTGCGACTAATCCCTCTCGTGTTTGTCCAGTATGTTTAATTCTTTTACTTTGACACGTTATTTTTCTACCATCTTATGTTGTATTTTACTGCTTTCATGTGCTGTCATTATGTCTTATCTTCCTTCCTCTGAAAGCGCATGTTGCCCGAGCAGTGTTCTATAAATAACAGAATATGATATACAGTATATCGTTCGCTGGCAGTCGCTCGGCGGTTCTGGAATGATTTTAAATCATGATTACTGTGGCTGCTGTACAAATCTCTAATAATCTCCTCCCTCTGTTCCTCCGCTACCTCCGCATTTATGTTGTCACCCAGAAATGGATGTTCATATTTCAACGTTTGCTGTAGCCAAAGAAAAAAGATTCATCCTCACCGAGTCTGCACAGTTTGGACAGAGGAGGGAATTAAACTAATTATGATCACACACAAACTCTTAAAGAAATGCATGAATATAACCTGAACGATGGCGTCTGACAAGAGACTGTAATGGATTGTCGTCAACTTCTTTAACGCTGTGTGGATGTTTATTCATGTCGTTAAATGATGATATTTGGGGGCATTAAAGGGGGAATTCTAGTATTTTTTAAAACTGAGCCCTTTATCAACATGTTTTGTGTGTAAATGGGTCAAACATACTAACAAGTTTTGGAATCGGTTGAGTAAATCGTCTCATCTGATGGCCGCGAAACGGCTGCAACACCTGCTGTGTAATCCTTTGCGGCAGCTACAACTATCCAAGTCTCGCTCTGAAATCTTGTGTCAGGCGAGCGATTTAGTTTGTTGCCTTATCTCGATTGTCAAAGTCGGTTAAGTATTCAGGCCTGGCTTTGAAAATGAATTCTTGCTGGCAGTTCCTCTAGATAAACTCCAAACCTCTCTCTCTAACTCTGATTCACGTTTCCACCTGCATCTTCCTGCAACAACTCGCCTCATCCTGAGATTTCAGAGTAAGACTTCTGACTCCTGTGTACAAAATGTATTCACCAAAACAGTCTGTCTCTGTAGGAATCACTTCTGTAATGCTGTCAGACACAACACCCAAAAACAAGCACTTTCAATTGGTGTAACTGTGACAGTCGACAGTCGTTTTACGTTGTAGGCGTGTCGCAGCTGCCTGCTGAGGCGATCAGCTGGAACCATTCCAAACCTTTTGCTAAGCAGGCTTTGAATCGTTTACACACAAAAACATGTAAATACAGTGGCCAGAATTCTAAAATACTAACATTTTATCAGACCTGCCTGATTGTTTTGTAATTTCCTGACCAAATAAATGTGTAGTGAGCATGAACGATAGTGCAGGGCCAATCTCCAAAACCTGACACATTGGCAATTTGCAGGGGATCTGCAGAGTTTCTGCACGAAATGGCACGAGCCGCTCGTGCCAACTGACAGCCTCCTCAGCCAAGAAACAAGATACCACATGTACCATGAGTGTGGTAAACAACATGATGATCTCTCAAATGCTTTTTCATGACTGAGTTCAAGCTGGAGGAAAATGCTGCTTTACCAAAAAGCTTCTAAAAAATGAAGTCAAACAGCCAAAAAACAGCAGTTTAAATGTTTTTTTTTAACATTGAACCACCTGATATTTCACAGATCTTTTATTTAATTAACATTAGATCCAAACTCTGACCACCTGTGAGATGTTTAATGCTCCAAACATCAGCACAGGTCAAAAAGCAGAAGTCGATAAACGAGGAAGAAATAAGAAACAAACAAATGATCTTCAACTCTCCTCCTGTCTGTGGCTCTGCTTCAGCCGACAGCTTTTTCTTCTGTGTCGTCCAATAGGAAGCCAAGCTGAGGGAGCTGCTCGATATCGGGAACCTGGTTGGCCGGCTCGAGAACCGCATGGTTACCGTGGTTACGGCTTCAGACCTTGTAAACGTCAACCAGCTCAACTTCATCGCTTCCCAGGAGGACGAAGCCAAGGTAATGAACTCAGGGACGAGTGATGACGATGACTGTGATGATGATGATGATGATGACGATGATGATGATGATGACGATGATGATGGAGTGTCTGATTTCGTCAGGTGTGGTGTGAGGAACTGTTTTCTCTGTCTTCCAACCTGCTGAGCCACAATCTCAACAGAGACCAGAGTCTGTTGAAAGCGTGAGTACATGCACACACACACACACACACACACACACACACACACGCACAAACACACACACACACATACAGACAGACACACACACACACACACACACACACACACACCCTCTGGCTATTTAAAGGATTAGTCCGCTGATGTTCTTTATCTCTCTTAATGTCCACAAATCCCATGAAAGGACCGAAACCAACAAAAAGAATTACCAACAAGTGTTGTGTGTCTGTTTCGTCTGTGTATCCAAAGGCAGACATATTTATTCATCTGAGCTCCGTTGCTGTCCAAAAATTATTAAAGAAAAACACATCAGTGAGCAACACTGTTGCCCCGGGTGATCCGATCTTTTATTTCCCTCAAGCAAACTGTGGTTTATTTTTGAGTCAATCCCTCCTACACCATCCTGCTGCCTCAAATACTCGCTGGAGCACCGACCGCGTGTTCTTCCGCTGCTAAAAATAGTCCCCAGTGAAACGCACTGTTTTCTCCTGCTTTCATCCGGTTTGCTGAAAAACTACAACGCCCAGCAGGAAAAAGAAAGAGTCTTCTTTAAAGATAAAGCAATAAGTTTAGTGGGAACAAAGAGGCTTGGACTGATGCATTGTTGGTTTTGCTCTTTTCATAGTTGACAACAAGAAATACAAAGCATTATAAAAGTCATATCATTGGAAGTTATTAAACTAACCCAAATCTTTAAGGATAAATTCATCCAAATAATTAAACCCCAGTCACCTCCATGCTGACGGAAAGTCAGGGGAAGTTTCGTAGTCCAGTTTCGCCGTCGTGATGAAGATTTAGGTTTGACGAAGGGTGGAAATAACTGCTTGTCAGATTAGTTTTGTATGTTGAGGTTTTCGGATACAGCTCCGAAAATATTATGTGGATTCAGAAATTTTCCCCGACTCTCCATCAGCATGTGGTTGAGGACAAAAAGACTGAATCTTATATAATCTTCTATAATCACATCAAGTTATTTCAGTTTTCATGTAATTTTGGATCACGATTCAGGATTAAATAAAACTACACACGACTGTGACTGTAAATCCTCAGCGAGTTTACATCAGATTACAGATTAAGTGTCCTTCTTTACGTCTCTACGTCGAATCTGTTGGTTTATAGGTTAAACATTTTTAACCTTAAAAGCCTTTAAACATATATATAAAATCCATTCTCTTATAGACACACACCATTTTTACTTTGCTGCACCCGACAGGCCTCGATTTGGTAAAGTGAGATTTTTTGCTGTCTGTTTAAACTGTAATTGGGAAGATCAGCGTATCTGAACTCTTTTTCAATTTGCTGTGTTCTCACTTGTGGAGTTTGAAAAGCCTTTTGACGCCTCGTGACGTGCAGCTCTGAACTTTTGTCCTCTCTCTGTTTCAGGTACGTCAGGTTAACTCTGCAGCCGAACGCGGAGGGGAGAATACCTGTCAAGAAGTGAGTTCCTGCCGATTGTTATTACCCTTCCTAATCTTTAATCAATGCTTCTCTGTGACTGTTAACTTTGAGGCACAAGCGAACAGTAGATGAGGATGTGAGAAAATAGCCCGACGAAATCAGCAGAGACGCGCACAAAACTGAAACTTTGCTCTTTCCTGTCCCTTGCTTCCAAAAATAAACTTAATTCCATGTGCACTTGGGAAAGCAAAAACAGGGACAGGATTCACGAAGGTGCTTAATTCAGCACTGACCTGGTAATCAACCACTGCCAGAGCATGAGATGGATTATATGAAGGAAAGCTGTCTTTTAGAAGCAAACGTGGAGCGGAATTAAGGTCAGTTGATATATCTTGGAAGTCGAACGAGGAGAGGGGATGTTTCAAAATGGATAGTTCGTAGATGGATCTTTCCACTTACCCGTAATGTTATTTAATCATCTTAATAGTTTCTTTTTCATGAGAATAGAACAAGACAGCACTCAGCTTCTTGTGCTCAGAAGGACAAAAAAATACATCTTAAAAACCTAAACAGCAGCGTCTCTTTCCAGAAATCGTGACCCGGTTACTCACATACTTGCTGTGAGTAGTTTCATGTACGCTTGCCAACCGCATCACCGAGGAGAAGCAACATGCGTCTACTCGTGGACGAAAGGTTATCTAGATGCTAGCTAGCATTACATCCCAGCTAAAGAGGATGGCGTTAATGTTTACATCTGATGCTGTCAGGAGGCTCTCGTCCATTGATAGATGCACGCTTTCTTCTGCAGCGGCGATTCGGTTGGCGAGTGTAGATCGATATAAAGAAACTAGTTCCACATTTAAGGAGACATATTATGCTCATTTCATTCTTGGGTTCCTACTAACTTAAAGCGAAACTCTCGCCAAAAAGCAACCGAGGCTTTATTTGGGATTGAATATGAGTCAGACCTTCGTGTGAAAGCATAATTACGACGAAAGAGGCACTTTTAAGATTTACCGTAGTTTCGGTTTTGGGCACGTTAATTTTGAACGGGAGTGCATGGGGCATGACATGCTAGCATCAAAATCGCTATTTTTAGAACACTAAGAAGACTCGACACAACATGAAACTTTGCTCGTAGCATCACCAGGGTCTATATTCATGAACACGAGCATTGAGAACATTGTTTTTGTACACAGAGTTTATGAAAAAGAGGGTTTTTGAACTACTCACGTTAGCTGCTGCACCTCCTGCCGTCATGGCAGGCAAAAAAGTGTCGATCCCCGAGTGCGACCTGACAGGCACGCTTGAGGAGTGGTTCACCATTACTCTCCTGCCTGTCAGGTCGCATTCGGGGATCAACACTTTTTGTCTGGCATGACGGCGACGCGCAGGAGCGCAGCAGCTAACGTGAGTAGTTCAAAAACCTTCTTTTTAGTAAACTCTGTGTTCACAAACAATGTTCTCAATGCTCGTGTTCATGTGTAGAGACCCTGGTGATACTACGAGCAAAGTTTCATGTTGTGTCGAGACTTCTTAGTGTTCTAAAAATAGCGATTTTGATGCTAGCATGTCCTGCCCCATGCACTCCCGTTCAAAATTAACGTGCCCAAAACCCAAACTACGGTAAATCTTAAAAGTGCCTCTTTCGTCGTAATTATGCTTTCACACGAAGGTTTGACTCATATTCAATCCCAAATAAAGCCTCGGTTGCTTTTTGGCGAGAGTTTCGATTTAAAGTAAAACTCTCGCCAAAAAGCAACCGAGGCTTTACTTGTGATTGAATATATAGTGTAAATGCATAATTATGACGAAAGAGGCACTTTTAAGATTTACCGTAGTTTCGTTTTCGGGCAAGCTAATTTTCAATGGGAGTGCTACGGGCACTTTTAAGATAGCATCAAAATCTCTATTTTTAAAACACTAAGAAGGCTCGACACAACATGAAACTTTGCTCCTAGCATCACCAGGGTCTCTACTCATGAACAAGAGCATTGAGAACATTGTTTGTGTACACATAGTTTACTAAAAAGAAGGTTTTTGGACAACTCACGTTAGATGCTGCACCTCCGGCGCGCCGCCATCATGGCAGCAAAGAAGTGTCGATCCCCGAGTGCGACCTAACAGGCAGGAGAGTTGTGGTGGACCTCCTACCTGTTAGGTCGCACTCGGGGATCGACACTGCTAGCATAAGAGAGCCCCTGCACTCCATTAAAAATTAGCTTGCCCGAAAACGAAACTACAGTAAATCTTAAAAGTGCCTCTTTCGTCGTAATTATGCAATTTCACAAATAAAGCCTTGGTTGCTTTTGGCGAAACTTTCACTTTAATTACGTGCCAAACTAGTCGGCAAGTATTAATTATACAACTGTGAGACGTGGTGATGTAGTATGATGTCACAAAGTCACTGAATTAAAAAGCGGGACTGCTGGCGATGCATTTGAGGAGCAGTGTTTTCTGTGGGAGAGAGGAGCTTCTGTAGGTGCAGATGGTAAAAATGTATACAAGTAAACTTTCGGGAGGTTTGGGGAAGGTAACAGTTAGAGGAGGACGTTTTGGGGGAGTTAATTAGAGGGAGCAGTGTGGAGGAGATGCTTTAAGAAGTCAAACTGGACGTTTTGCGTCGGCGACATGTTGTGTTTACGGATGAGCCGATAATGGTGCGATGTCCCTAAACTCTTAACCCTCGTCTGTTGCAGCATCGTTCGACTGTTTTCGTCAGACAGAAAGAGAGTGGAGAATGCCCTGGAGAACTGCAAGCTGCCCTACAGTCGGGTAAACACCTCCAATAAGTTTAAATTACATGATTATAACAGTTGATACACAAGAGATTTGAGCGTAACCAGTTAGAATACGACATGAATACATTGTGTTGCTGCCTCTGCGGATTATATAAGACGCACATCATCTTTTTCAGCTGTTTCGTTCCTTTTTCTCCATTTTCTGTTCGGCTTTTTATCTGACGCTTTTTGTCCAGCATGACTCACAGTGCACGGAGGGGTGAGATGATGAGCTCAAATATCTAGGTCATCAAGTTTTTGAAGCAACCAGTGAAAAAAAAAAGGCATAAATGTAACAGTCGGATTCCTCTGCTCACACTGGATCTCACATTGCATCTTCACTGCGAGCGCTGAAAAGTTGTTCTGACGGAGGGGAAAAAGTCTGGGAAATAAATCAATCCAAGACGAGGACACAGTTTCTTTATCGCCGGCAGTTTCAGCTCCTGCTAATTAAAAAAAGATGTGGTGATGTTAATGTCCTATATATCTGACAGGGTGACAGCATCAAGCTGGAGGATTTCACTCTTGAAATCTACAAGAGCTTTTTGGACAGTCTGTGTCCTCGTCCTGAGCTCGGCAACATCTTCAAACTGCAGTGAGTAATCAGAAATATCCTTCACCTTGTTGACAGCGACCATCGCTGACCTCTGACTGACTTTACTAGTCATTAAAGGATTATTCCACTAATTGTACACACATTAAAGTGTGTTTACAGGTCTTGGGGAAGCTGTGTGTAATTTCATCGCTCAGTGACTCAGCTGCATTGTGGGAAATGTAGTTGTCAGCAGTCCCCTGGTCCTGTACCACATGATCAAAATCGACACAGAACCAGAGATATCACCTTTTTTATTTCACCCATCCTTCTTCCTTGTCAAATGTTCATCATTGATAATGTAGTACTTATTTTCACATACGCAGCAGTACTCCCTAAAACCTGTTAGCACACGTTAACGTGTTAAATTGGTGGAGTTCCCCTTTAATGTGAAACAGGCTGCTCCACATTTATTTTTATTTTTTTTCCAGGAGTGTTGTTGTTGATTAGCTCCGGGCCAATTTCTCTGATATGCTAAGAATGATGAATAATGATTCATCGTCTGTCCTACTTGTACACAGATGAAGGATGAAAGAGAGGTTTTTTATTTTATCTCTAACTTAAAAAATTATTAACTCTATTATGTTCGACACATTCAAAGCCAGGGATGGATGTAAATGTATTTAATTCATCTTTGCAGTCAACCTATCATCCAGATTTAGTTTATGATTATGTGCGGTACAAAAAAAAGCTGCTTAAACAAGACAAATGCAGACGTTTCGTAAATATAATATGTCAAAAACATGCAGACATTCAGTATTAACGGATGATAAAGGGTCCTGTGAGATGTCTTGAGGATCTGTAGACGTTGTGTAATGCTCTGTAGTCTCAGCTGTGACTCTGCTCTGGCCTGCAGAGGAGGGGATGACGGCTCGCTGTCAGTCGATCAGATGACAGAGTTCATCAACAACAAGCAGAGAGACCCGAGGCTCAACGAGATCCTCTACCCGCCTCTCCGTCCTGCTCAGACAAACACTGTGATGGAGAGGTACCAACATGACCAGGCACAGCTGAAGCAAGGTCCTTATCCCCTGCTCACACTCACAATATTTGCTCTTAAGATGCTAGTTGCTCGTCGTCTTTGTTTGTAGGCAACATGTACTGTTGCATGTGCACATGGGTCGATATCAAAATACCATCCGAACCCACCCACACATCCGCAGAGAGAGAAAACTGCTAAAATAAACACTGAAGGTGCTCACATTTGTGTCGAACGCTGCCAAACAGAAAAGCTGGCACCTGCTTCAAACCCAGCACCTCCTCTTACATGATTCTACATGGTCATTTTTAGAATAAATGGATTTTTCCAACATATGTGCGCTCACATCCAAAACAACAGCTCTGCTTGAATTCTTCTCAGAAGAAGCTTTCAATTTTTCAGTTTTTTGGACGCTGTAAGAAACATAAGAATAGCAGGTGTTGTTTATTTTTGAGGCTGTAGTCAGTAGTGGTGGTGGTGGTGGTGTACAGGAGTGGAAATGGGTTGGACAACATATATAAACATCCTAAATAAGGTACATTTATCATGGTTATATAAAAATGATGGTTGATAATTGTATTAGCCTGGATGTGACCATCAGCAGATCATAATACGCTGACATGGGTCTAGATATTGGGACGTGCTGGGTGTGACTGACCTTTTTGTCGAGTTTAATAGACTAAAGTTTCAGATCTGAAACATTAAAAAACCAACAAGATGTTGAGAAAGAGTCTGAAGTGACACTTGAGGGTGCATCAAATATTTATACCACAGAAACAGCAGAGAGATGAATGTGTTTACTCTGCTGCTCCTCTTATCCTTTTTAGTTGGAGTGCGTTTCCCGCTTTGATCTCCTAATGTGTGTGTGTGTGTGTGTGTGTGTGTGTGTGTGTGTGTGTGTGTGTTGTGCAGGCGTCGTCACTCTCCAGGCGTTCTCCAGTTATCTGTCCAGTGACGAGAACGGCGTCATCCCACCAGAGAAGCTGGACCAGTCTGAAGACATGAGCTTCCCCCTGTCACACTACTTCATCAACTCGTCGCACAACACATACCTGACAGGTATGCGCACACACACACACAACTCTTTGACTACCAGCAGCAGATTCATTACTTTGCATTAAGAGATTGGTGCAATCAGCATTTCTTTCCACTGGAAACAACGATAAAAAAGTCAAGTACTCTGCAGGTGTGAGGGGATTGTTGTTGACGTAATCTATAGAAATGTATTCATTCAATTCACAGCTGATTTGAACAGCAGAGAAGGTAAATGACAACACATTCAGGTGACGTGGGAAAACACAAAGCTCCATTCTGTGAGCAATTATAGTTCTTCAGAGTGACACTGAGCCCAACAACTCTTTGTTTACAACCTTTTGATTGAGTCATCCAGCACAAAAGAATCTTTTTGAATAACTGACAATGTGGAGCGTAGCTTTGTACTTCAACCCACCGTAACGTTTTTTATTTTCTGTGTTTCAGCGGGCCAGCTGGCAGGCAGCTCCTCGGTGGAGATGTACAGGCAGGTTCTTCTGGCCGGATGCCGCTGCGTGGAGCTGGACGTGTGGAAAGGACGAACGGCTGAGGAGGAACCTGTCATCACGCACGGGTTCACCATGACATCGGAAATCCCCTTTAAGGTGTGTAGATGAGCAGCCAGCTAACGTTTTCACTAGCTTCTGTTGCTCTCACGCTCCAGAATGTCTTCACCAAGATACCCTCGGTCTGTCCCACCAATTAATTCTAATGAAGGCATAAAATGGCACAAAAATGTCCATTTTGGTCTTCAAGGACGAAATCATAACTGTCTGAAGCTGCTTTTACGGTTTAACTGCTGCAATTTTCAGCCACTTTGCATTAGAAGTGCTGTTTGAAGGCAGACAGAAAATATTCTTTGTTTTTTTGCTCGCCTGATAATTTCTTTGCTACTTTTCCTTTCTCATTTTCCAGGAAGTGATTGAAGCCATCGCCGAGTGCGCCTTCAAGACGTCACCGTTCCCCGTCATACTGTCCTTTGAAAACCACGTGGACTCGTGAGAATCTTGATCTATTATTCATGATTCACGCGTGAATTGATCGATATGGATCTGATCACAGTGAAGATTCTCTCTCTGTCTTCTCTTCTGTCTGATTTATCAGTTTGAAGCAGCAGGCTAAAATGGCAGAATATTGTCGATCTATTTTCGGAGACGCGCTGTTGATTGACCCTCTGGACAAATACCCTGTAAGTAACGCGCACACACAAGACAAATGTTGTGTTTCTGAATGTGTGTTTTCAGCTAACTAGCGATTGATCTGTTGTCTCTGATGTGTGTGTGTGTGTGTGAAGCTGGAGTCAGGTGTCCCCCTGCCCAGTCCTCAGGAGCTGATGGGCAAAATCCTCATCAAGAACAAGAAATCCCATAAACCCTCCAACAACACAGACACCAAACGACTGACGGACCAACCTGCCAGTCAGAGCAATGAGCCAGTGTCTCCTAGCAACAACACAGGAGGTAAGACACAAAGACACAAGGACACGCGAAACGTGTTCAGCCGCGACCGACCGACTGTCTTTGTCTCAAAACACAAAGCAGACCGCGGTGACACTGTGGTTTCTCAGGCTAACACAAAATATCGATACCAAAGATGAATTCAGTCGTTAATTTAGTCGCACAAATTGTCAAGGAGAGTCTTTTTGTGCAAATCTCTCAAATGGTTGCCACATAGCGCAGATATGACCCCAAAAAGCATGAGTCACCACCAAATCAGCAGCATCTTTTTTTTTAAAAATGGTACAATGATGCCGCGTCACTGCAGCATCAGCTGAATATCTGGTGGTGCCCAGAGATTCAGACGATGGAGAATATTTTTACATGTTTGATGGAGAGACACCAGAAGGGTTTAGAGAAAGAGTGACACATTTCAAAGGCTGAGCAGCATTTATTTTCATGCCGACGAGTCGGTATGTTTTACGGATTAGATTTTGGTTGGCCAAAGGTCAAAGGTTGAGGTCACTGTGACCTTACTAAACATTTTTGGCCATTACGCAACAATTCCCTTAACAATTATGACCATCAAATCATGAATCATGAAACTGTGACACCCCTATTTTTAGTCCTCTGTTAATAATATGTTGTAAATGGATGTGAGGTGGACGGAGGGTGCTCAGCCGTCTTGGCCACGAAAACAAACGACAGTGAAGCTCAGATCAGGAAACACACAGAGGAAGTGTGGCCCAATTCTACACTATATTGTATATTTTTGTATCAAATAGTTGTTTGATGCTTTGTTAATGTCAAAATATAGTTTATTTAACCTTTAAAATCCAAAGTACGGTGGTTACATCTAACTGTAGCGCTTGGTTCTGGATTCAGAGACGCATCTGTCAGAAGAAACATCTCATTATACGACCATAATTTCATGATTCTGGCCGGAGTGACAAACCCGCTCCTTCTGCTCACTCTGGTGTCTTTGATTTTTCCTGCCGCAGTCCGCTGCACCTCGGGGAGGCCTCAGTAATGAGCAGGACATCCCAGAAGAGGTCTGGAGCTCAGAGCAGCAATTAAACAGAGGTGCAGGGGGAAATTAGGGAGCCTTATTGACACGTCTGATGTGCAGATCCTGAAAACAGGTCTGGGACTGAGAGCCCAGCTGGTAGACGGAGAGCAGACTGAGCTGAAGTACGTACTCGTACACCGGCAGTGACCCTTTAGTCAGCGAACGCTTGAGTGGGCAGAATAATCACCTGCAGAGATTAAAGCAGTGGGTTGTTTACAAAATTGCAGGCATGTCTTTTGTTATTTTCAGATTTTTTTGGCGTGTTTTTCTGCTTGAAATCACAGCACAGACTTCATATATCAGTCCGATATCGTGTAAATATGTCTCCTGTTGCTTTTTTTTCTCAATACTGTACATTGTTACTCCACTACTTTGGGCTTTTTTAGACGTGTTTAACTTTAATTCTAACAGAGATCGAGGCCGAGAGCGAGGAAGATGACGATGATGACGATGATGATGGTAAAAAGGTCAGTGGTGACGTCACACAAAGCTGACGGGCCGTCGGCCTCGCTGCTGTCGCCGTTTGTCAATGTCGACCAAGTGTTTTTTAGTTTCATTGTGGTGTCGTTGATTTTTTCATGTCATTGTCGCTGTTGATCTCGTTGTCGCTCTGACTGTTCGTGTCGTCGGTCGCTGTCGACGCTTTTTCCTGTCGTTTGTGTCGCTGTCGTCTCTGCAGTGTGTCGCTGTTGTTTATTCTCAATGTTTATTGTTCTTGCTGTTTATTTTTCTTATCCATGGTGTTCATCGTGGGTCTGCGCTTTAGCCTTGCAAGCTATTTTTATTGTTAGTTTTGTCCTTTTGTGGTTTTGATTGGGTTTTCATTAAAGGTGCAGTGTGTAGGATTTAGTGGCATCTAGTGGTGAGGTTGCAGATTGCAGCCAGTGAAATATCGAGATTCCTCACACCTCCTTAAAAGTGGATAAGCGTAAGATCTTCTCTAGAGTCGGTGTTTGGTTTGTCCATTCTAGGCTACTGTAGAAACGTGGTAGTGCATCATGGCAGAGTCTGTCGAAAATCACCCGCTCCCTCTCTAGATCATAAAAGGCTCTTTTTACGATAATAACACAATAATTCTAAGTTCCAGGTTATTACACACCAATGAAAACAATTATGCTTTGACTATTATTTATAATTATGAATATTAGATTCCATTTATGCCAATAGATCCTTTAAATCCTGCACACTGGATGATAAAAGATGTAGCACTTCTTTCCTACAACAGCTTCAGATTCACAGTGGTTGAAAACAGTTATGAAAAGGGTTGTAGCAGAAACAAAGATATTCTCTTACATATGTGCTCCCTGGAGCCTACGTTACCCACAATGCATCTCAACTGCACAGAGCACAGTTAGAGTTACAGTTTGTTTAGTCATGCTGGCAACGGCTAATGTAGCCTCAAGATGCTAGCCTCAGGAGCAGGATACACAGCTCACTTCACACCAACACATTTATTTTAATTCTCATACTTGTAGTAATTAAATGACACTGACTTAAGTGACATCACTTGAGGTGATTTATCCGACCGAGCAGCTCCTTCTAAAGCCACAGAAGGACACGATTGTCACCATAACCCAAGAATTCATACGCTAATTATGACAAAATCTCACACAAAAGTCCAAAAAGATAAAACCACAAGGTCAAAGGTCCACTGGCTGTAAATTGAGGAGGCATGCAGCTGTAAGGAGAGTAAAACCTGTGAACAGATTTGGATGCTCAGATTCTGCAGAGTTCCTCTTTTATCTGCACAGCCGGATGAGTTGAATGTGGAGGAGAGAAGACGAGAAGCATCCTGGTAAAACAAAGAAACTACTGATTAAAATGTCTCGAGTCAAATCAAAAGAGAAGAAAGAAACTAAACCAGACGAGTGTGTTGGCTGTTGAAACACAGTTCACAATAGAGAAGAGAAGAAAAGGATGAAAACAAATGCAAACATTCACAAGGAGAGTTTTAAACACCAGCCTGCTGTGAGATCTGGTTGTGTGTTTCCACATGTGTGTGTGTGTTTGTGGTTGTACGTGGACGTCTAAATGTTACCGGTTCACTGTTTGCTCTGCGTGACGATGTGAAGCTGCTCACTGTCAGATAATGATGCTGCTTTTTGACACTAAGTGCTAAAACCTCTTGACTGCGTTGTGTCGGAGTATTTCTCCTGTGTATTCAACCGACAGACCGTTAAAAACCCAGCGCTCGGATTTCAGTCGGTGAAACTTCATCCCTGCTTTTGTTTGTTTGTTTGTTTGGTTTATTTCAGGGCTCAGCAGAGCGGGAGGCCGTGGCTACAGAGGAAATGTCCACTCTGGTAAACTACGTCCAGCCGACCAAGTTCAACTCCTTCGAAGCCTCCAAGAGTAAGAAAAGCAGATCAGAACCCGACTGATTCACATATATTCGTCTTCCTGCAACACAGAACTTCCTCAAAGCTGGAAAATCATTTCATCTCGTCACAACTTGACGATAATGTGCAATTTTAAAGCAGCACTGATCTTATTGTTCCTTGAAAATTAGAAGATAATGAGTCTAAAACAAGTCATTTTTGTCCTTTATAAAAATTGAGGCCCTTGAATTTTACCATAGAATCATAAAAAATGAGACACACGCACAAGAACTTGTAGGAAATGATGTCCAGAGAGTATCTGGGAATCAAGCTGAAGCCAAGATACATACTGTGTGTGTGTGTGTGTGTGTGTGTGTGTGTGTGTGTGTGTGTGTGTGTGTGTGTGTGTGTGTGTGTGTGTGCGTAGAGGCGGCCCGCTGTTACCACATGTCGTCTTTCGTGGAGACCAAAGCTTTGGAGCATCTCACAAAGTCACCAGTGGAGTTTGTGGAGTATCCTTGGCAACAGCGACTCAACGCTTCATGTTTTTTCCTCTTTTTGATGCCTCTTCTGTACGAAACCACCAAAAGAATCTGTGACTGGGCATCGTTTTGATATTGATTTTAATTTTAATTGCAGTATTATCTTTGATAGTTTGCACTAGGTATCATACATTTAACTTGAATAAATACAGTATGTTATGACATGATTAGTCTAGAAACATCTTTATTTAGCAGTAAGAAGAGCTAAACATCATCATATTCTGGATTTAATGCAGTGTTTTATATTCCATGCTTTCTGTTGTCAAGTTATTATATTTTTTATAGTCATCATTATTAATTTTAGTTAGTTTTTAGTTTTAGTTTTTCTCTTTCCGTCTTTCTTTCATTCTGTTTTTGGTTGTTTTGATGTGCGGTAGTCTCTAAATCCATATTTACATTCCACGTTTTGTTAATTATTCAGGCTCTCGGAATAGTATTTTGATTTGAAGCATTTGAAGGTGCTATTAAATTAAAGTTTGATCGACTGATTGATGGTCAGAAGTGAAGGAGTCGTGTCGTCTTGTGTGTGATGACCTGACGATGAAAAGTATTTAACTTTCTCTGTAATTGATCTTAACCGTACGCTCACCAGATATAATAAATCCCAGCTGAGTCGGATCTACCCGAAAGGAACCAGAGTCGACTCGTCCAACTTCATGCCTCAACTGTTTTGGAACGCCGGCTGTCAGCTGGTGGCGCTCAACTACCAAACTATAGGTGAGAGTCAACGCTGCTCTCTGGTTACTGAGCTCACAACTCATCCAAAATCTAAACATTAACTTTCTGAATCTGAGAATTAACGTTAAAGCCTCGCAGCTCCACTTTCAAGCAGACATTAGTGGCCTTGCAGAAGAATTTCAGCGGCTGGATGTTCCTCTCTGGACTCATTCGTCTCTTTAAGTCTTGTACATTTCCTTTGTATGATTTGTCTTTTGTTCCTTCAACAGGGAAATCTTGATGCAAGACTTGGAAATCAGATAAAAAAAAGTGTTCCTGTCCTCTTCAGCAGTTTCAGAAGTGCAACAACTCTCAGCTTTTGTCAGTAATAAAACTTAATATGAGCTTTTCTTTGTTGTTCCAGATTTGTCCACGCAGCTGAATCTCTTCATGTTCGAGTACAACGGCCGGGGCGGCTACAGACTGAAGCCTGAGTTCATGAGACGACCGGACAAACACTTCGACCCCTTCACAGAAAACACGGTGGACGGCATCGTGGCCAACACGCTCTCCGTGAAGGTACAGCTGCAGCCGTTTAAATCTTTCGTGGGATTGTAGCGTCTTAAAATTAATGCAGAAAACAGATATTACCTCCATAAATAATGTAAACTGTCCTGACTGTTGTGTGTAGGTGATCTCAGGCCAGTTCGTGACTGAGCGGCGGGTGGGTGTCTATGTGGAGGTGGAGATGTTTGGACTTCCAGCGGACACCAGGAGAAAAGCCCTCAAGACCAAAACCTCCCAGAACAACAACGCCATCAACCCGGTGTGGGACGAGGAGCCCATCGTCTTCAAAAAGGTCAGATACGGCAAAGAGGCCAGATCTATAATCTATATTAATCTGTCTGTTAATGACGCGACTTCATCTCTCTGACAGGTGATCCTTCCGACTCTGGCCTCTCTGAGAATCGCTGCTTTTGAGGAAGGAGGGAAGTTTATTGGTCATCGGATCATTCCAGTTTCTGCCATAAGACCAGGTAGTTATTTAGTTCCCCAAAACTTTAAAGAGGTTATCTGTAGGTGTGGGTATTGGCAAGAACCTCACGATACAATACGTATCACGATACTTTGGTCACGATACGATACTTATCACAATATCACGATATTGCGATATAAATAAAGATGAAAACACAAGTACCTGTATATGTACATCAGATGATATTGATCAGAGGACAAATTGAGTCAAAACTATTTCATTCAAAACAGCCTCTCCATTTTATTAATTCCCATGAAATTTCCGGGCAGTAATATTCTCTTTGTCCAGCTCGTTGTTCTTGCTATCTCTCTTAACTTTGAACCCAAAGAGCTTCCAAAAATCAACTTTAAATTGCGGAGGAGTTGTTAACTTACCATCCATTTTGCAAAGACCTCAGCCACTCTGTCTACTACAGAAATACACCCGCCACACAGCAGAGTCGCTCTTTGGCGATATATCGATATTTTGAGTTGAAAATTCGATATTGTATTGGGCGGCAAAGTATCGCAATATATTGCCGTATCGATATTTTTGCCCACCCCTAGTTATGTGTTTTTATTTTTTCATATCTTTGGTGGAATCTAGTCAGTGTGGTTTCCTTCATCTTTTTGTCAGTGAAGTTTCTCTGAGCTTCACTCTTTGTTTTCTACCCTACATTCCAGTTTTTCTTCTATTTGTTCAAAAAGAAAATTTGCCCTTTGCACTTGTTTTAAACAGCCAAAACTTTCCTGAACTGATAATTAAAATAAATTGCTGTTGTCTTTTCCAGGCAAATGTGACACATCATCACATTAATGAGGATTAAAACCTCTTTTTCGTTTGCCTTTATCGTCTGTGTATGCTCTAAATACGCTGATGTTTTCGTTCCCACTACTCAGAAACGTCCCTGCTCGCCTCACCTGCTGCCTCCAGCTGTTTCCAAAAGCCCATTTAACAGTTTGCAGAGACGCGCTGCTGCTTTGAAAAATGTCACTCACCACTTAAAATGAAATGACTGGTCGTTCTCTCTTGTAATTTTGTCATTACGTTACTGATGTTCGGTGTGAACTCCACTACGTCTCTCTCTCTCTCTTTCCTTGGTAGATTCCTACATTTCTGTTCACCCTAAAAAAACCCATGATGGTAACGTCAGACTGTGTGTTGGTGAATGTTTCTCCTTCAGGTTATCGTTACATCGGCCTGAGGAACGAGAAGAACCAGTCTCTGATTCTTCCGGCTGTGTTCGTCAACATCGTGGTCAAAGATTACGTCCCAGACACCTTCGCAGGTACAAACTGCAGGCAGCAACATGTTGTCGCACGTAAAAACAGAGTTCAGATTCTTACTTAAACACGACAAAGTGAACTGTGACAAAGACTGTGACAAAAAATACATAACAAAAAGTAAAAGTTACAAGAAATTTGTTCCGGATTCTCCCGTAAGGATGATTGTTTTGTGACCTTTGTAGTTTCTACTGGTTCACAGAAATCTAAATGTCAAATCAACAGATTGCAGTGAAACATATTGAGCACATTCAAACTCCACAACCTCAAGAGTCGCCTACATGACTCATACTTAATAATTCTCAGGAGACTTCCAGCAAGTTTACTGATTATTTCCCCCATTTATCGATTGATTATATGTATTCAAGCGATACGCCTTCAAGAAGTTGGTCTTGTCCAAACCTCAACATTATTAATGTTTCTGTAAAAAATATTAAGGAGCAGCATAAAATCTTTCCTTTTAAAGCGAGAACCATGAATGTTTTGCTTAAATGTTTATCAAATACTTGCTGATGAATTATAATAAGTGACTGATTGATTTATTGATTAATCTGCACTTGGATTTATGTGTTCTTGGTGTAACAATCGAGTAAAGTTGAATTGAGTATTTGAGTAAACGTTGGCCTACTTAGTCACATTTAACTCTAGATTTTAATGACTCCATGGCCTTTTCTCCAGCCCAGATGTTTATACATGATGAATTACTTCAGCATTGATTAATCGAATTAATTGTTTGCTTATTAAGTAATGTGTGTTTAAATTGGATAGTGTACAATAGTAGATATTTCTGTGAACATGCCGGTTATGTGCCAGGCTTATTTTTCTAACTGCAGTCCCTGGATAGACGTCATGACATCCACAGAAAAATGAAATACATTAAAACAGGAACAACAATAAAACAAAGCATGCCTCGTGTTTTGGAAATGTCCACGAGACGAGCTTTGTCATCACATGCAGCTGTGTCTTCATCTGTCTTTCCTTATATTTCCTCTCCAGATGTGATCGAGGCTTTGTCCAACCCAATTCGATACGTCAACCTCCTGGAGCAGAGGTCTAAACAGCTGGCGGCTCTGACGCTGGACGACGTAGAGGAGGACACACAGGCCGAGGTCAGTCCTGTTCCTGCTTATCTTCTGTCAAAAAAGCAGAACAATCGTCTTTAACTCTGGTTTGTTCTTGTTGTTGTTCCTCAGGACGAGACAGAGACGACTGCAGAGCGTAAAAACGACCAGAAATCAGCTCCACTGGAGAACGGGCTCAGCCCCCCCTCTGGTCCCGTAGGCCACACCCCCGTCGCCACGACGCCCAAAGCCACCGCGGCCAATCAGCAAGCAGCCACGACAGGTAGCATCCACCTACAAACAAAACACTCACTCATTCATAGAAGAGTGCTGTTGATTTAATCATTTTTATGTCTTTTCTACTTTTTAGAAGCGGCCAAACCCGCAGCGAAGACCGAAGATCTGGTTCAAAGTGTTTTGATAGGTCAGAATTTATTTACTGCTTTCTAATAATGTGTTTAAAAGTCCTGCATCCAGTCAATGAATCAATCAATCCATTACAATTATACATGAGATTAATTGCTGCTGGTGTTACAATACAAGAAATTCCAAACTGTGTTGACTTTGTAGCAGAACATCTTCACCAGAGAAAGACGTCAGAGTTTTATTAATTCTCACAGAGGTCTGTTTAAATATTCTGCATGATCACTTGTGGTACCAGATGTCCCGGCGTGCGCCATGGAGAGTCTGCAGCAGTCGAAGGTTTATCAGAAGGAGCAGAGACGTCAGTTCAAAGAGCTGAAGGAGCTGGTGAGGAGGCACCAGAAGAAAACCTCCGAGCTCCTCCGAGAGATCAACAACAAGTACAAGAAGACGGCCCAACAGTGCAGCAAGAGCAGGTACACACACACACACACACATAATGTGATGCTAATGTAACTACTGCTTCACATCTTATTCTTATTTTTAACATCGAGTCGGCGTGTTCGTTGTGCAGGTCGGAAACATCTGTGTGTTTGTTTGTTTTTTATTCAGGAGCTCTGGTTCCGACAGCGAGAAGGACGAGCGCCTCCAGCAGCTGAGAGACGAGCAGCAGCAGCAGCTTCTGGCTCTGAGGCAGGAACAGTACTACAGTCAGAAGTATCTGCAGAGGGAACACATTAAAATGGTAAAAGTCAAACCAAACCAAGTGCTGCTGGAAGAACTGACTTTAACCCCGGTCTCTAAAAACTTTGGTTCTTTGTGTTTGGATGAACGATTTTAAATCTTTCGTTCCTGCAGCTGACGGAGCGACTGACCAGTCTGGCTGAGGAGAGTCACAACACCCAGATGAAGAAACTCAAAGACATCTGCGACAAGTAAGTTACAAATGTGGCACTGAGCTGACAAACGTTTGGGCGTTAGAGCTGCTTTTATTTTCCTTGAAAAATAATGATATTGGGCTTTACGTCTGATACCACGGGCGAGAATATAACAAGGTTTGTGTTCTGCGTTTGTAAAGCACACAACAGAGTCTGAGTTAATTTACTCCTGACTGCAGTGAGAAGAGTGGGAGGAAGTGTGTGTGTGTGTGTGTAGGTGTATTGATACTGTGGGAAAATCAGTATTGGAACCATTCGACATGTTCAGAATCGATATGGATCGATATTCTGTGACACCAGCTGCCTTCTTTCTCTCCGAGCTGTTCCAGGCGGCCTGAATCTCTGCAGAGCACCTCAAAACAGTCAGATGAAACGAAACTGAAGCTTTTAGAACAAATTTATGTTTGAGAGTTGAAGATTAGTTTTCATTAAAACGCTGACTTTGACTCAGATTTTAGAAAACGTCATTTTCCCATCAAAATGTATTCCTGTTCTCTATTTGTATTCATATTAAACCCTTAAAATTGAGGGTTTTAATCAGTCCAGAGGTGATCGTGTGTCAGACTTTTCATTATGATATTTAGTGTCTGAGAATTTAGAGGTGATAAGAACACCTGCTACCAGCTGTTTAGACACCAAAGTGAACATTTCTAATAATTTTCCTGCTGTTTTCCTGCCGCTACAGGGAGAAAAAGGAGCTGAAGAGGCAGATGGATCGAAGGAGAACGGAGAAGATCAACCAAGCGAAGACCAAAGAGAAACATCTGGCAGAAGAGTACGATCCGCACACACACACACACACATCGACATTAATCCACTGCACAACACGACTGTGTAGCTCAAACTCAAAGTCCTGTCTGACTGTGTGTTCCCAGGGAGAAGATTGAGATCAATAAGTCCTACGTCAATGAAGTCGTCCAGAACATAAAACGGGTGAGCGGAGGATGGAGAGTCCGGATTAAAGACATTTCTTTCTTTAGACTGAATGCTGCCAAGACGGCGATGAATATTTAATGTGTCTATCTCGTCTGCGGATCATGAAACGCTTCATAAGACTCTTTGATTGTCTGTGTGTGTGTGTGTGTGTGTTTCTGTCTGCAGCTGGAGGAGACTCAGGCCAAGCGTCACGATCAGCTGGTGGAACAGTACAATGAGCTCCTGCAGGAGATCCAAGACCAGAAACCAAAGGTGAAAACACACATTCAAGCCGTCTCTCTCACCGCCCGTCATCTCTAACGCTCTCATTCTGCATGCTTCACGTTTGAATGCGCCACACAGCGAGACATTTCTTCTCCACGGAGCTCCGAGCTGCTGCTGCCGCTGTCTGCAGCTCCACACCTACACACTTTAGGATCAGCGCTGACGTCAACGCCGGGCGTTTCAGTGATGTAACGCGCCCTCTGGCAGCCATCTTTGAGCTGCTGAACCGTTGGCGGTAATGGCCGACAACAGCTGGTCGCTTTCTCTGAATGTACAATCCATCTGTCTCACCAGGACGAAATTAACGAGACAAATGTCTGTGTCTTTGTTGACGAGAATCTGAGTCATCGCCGATACATTTCGCTGATTCTTCTGATATAATGCAGCAGGAGCTCATCGCTGTATCAATGAAACCGAAAGATGTTCATGGTACATTTGAATTAAACCCTTCTCTTCTTTTCTCTCCAGCTGCAGGGAGCCGTGGAGGCAGATTTCCAGGAGAAGTTCCAGTGTTTGCCGGGAGAGATCGAAGACTTCCTGCAGGACAGGAAGACCGAGGTCAGAGGTCACAGCAAGTCCCGATCGTCGACGCCACACGAGACTCTGTCGGAGGAGGACTGAAGGGAAACGAAGCGAATCCAGAGGAACTAAGAAACCGGGAAACAGAAGGGAAGCGTCGGCGTGAAACGAAAGGAGACGTCAAGATTGTGCAGACTGTTCGTTTGTTTTTAACGGGAGGATGCTTCGACGATTTTATTTTTCTGATTCCATTCGAGCATGCACTTCTTCTTCATGCTGTTCTTCAGCGTTTATTTTCTGTCATCTGTTCATTTGACAGACAACTGAAACCCGACAGTTTGTACTGCATGGAAACTCTATCAATCTATCAATCTATCTATCTATCTATCTATCAATCTATCAATCTATCTATCTATCTATCTATCTATCTATCTATCTATCTTTCTTCTGTTCATACTTCTGTTCTTTATGCACCTGCAGAGACGTTATTTCAATGACACACTGCAGCATAGAAAGGTAACAGTTTTAACAGTTTCACTTCTGCCACCGACTGTATTTCTTCTTCTTTATTCATCATTAACAGCGACGCAGCTGCTGCAGTAATGATTCTCCGGCGGCCATGCTGCAGCAGCTGGAGGTCAGTGGCTTTTTGCTGAAGGGCACTTCAGCTCACAGTACGCTCCTCTCTCGCATTCTGCACCAAGATTATTAAAGTACACTTAGAGATTTGTTGCATATTATAATAAAAACATGATGTGCTCCGAAGTGGAGAAGATGATACACGTACAACAGTGTCATGTGAATACTGCACACAATTTTTTAAGGATGTGGGAAAATCGTTTGGTGTCAAAACCCAAAGTCATGAACAAAAAGCTGTTTAAAACATAAATAAAACAGAATGTGATTATTTCCTTTTTGACAATTGAAAACAATATATTCAAAGTTTTTTGTAAATATACCGAATAACAACTTTCAAACATTTTATTTAGTTATTATTATTTTATTTAACCTTTTATTTTGCCAGTAATATTCCCGTTCAGGTTCAAAAATCTCTTTTACAAGCGAGTTCTGGCCAAGACAGCAGCGTAAAGAAAGTTTTGCATGAATCAAACAACAACTTAAAACATAAAATATTCACATAAAAGAAACAAACAACTGTCAGTACGGTCTGTAGAGCGAGGGACATCCTCTGTCCTCAGACCCTCGATTCAAGTGAGGGAAAACTTACTGACATACTGACAGAAAGAAAAAAGAATTTAAGGTATTTCTGTAACTCACAGAAGATGAAAACACTTTAAAAGCACTTTAACCAAACTTGTCTGCAGGAGCGAAGGTTGCAGCTGCTGAGGAGTCACGAGAGAGAAACAAATAAGGAGGCAGTTCACGCTAAAAATGGACTGATAAAGAAAAACATTCAAAGATTTTACAAATACGACCGTCCAACTTTCTCCGCTCTCTTGTAAACCATCACATTCTGTTTTCATTCACGTTTTAAACAGCTTCTGACTTCGAGGTTTGTACATGAATGCATCTGATGTCATGTAATATTTCAACTGCACAGTTTTGTTTGTTTTTTTGTACCTGATTGTTCATTTAGAAGCTGACAGTCGTCTGTATAACATGTCAGACCGAGTACAATGAGTGAGGACGGAGAAACAGGCTGTTTGTATTCTACATGATTTATGCCGTCGACTACAACTGGATCCTTTATCACAACCTTTAATAGTTCGATTATGCACTTATTTATTTATTTATTTATTCATGAGATCTGGGGATAAAAAAAATAATAATCTCAATGTTGATTTCTCTTAAGTTACTAACATCATATTACGATAGTGTGACTGTTAGCTTAAGACATTTATAGACCTGTGGACTTTAGTTTCGATAGTGTTTATGGGAAGAGGAGAGCATTTGCACAGAAACGTTGTGGGATAAGAACAAACTCTTACAGTTTCACCAGTTTATTTTATTTCTTTTGTTTGAGTTTTCCGGCCGAGCAGCGACGTCCCATCAGTTCCCTCCGAGCGCTCTGACAGTCGGACGTCCTGTTAGACCAAGAGCCTCAAAGTCTGCTGCCACTGCATGATTTATTTGTTTTGATGTGAAAGTTGTTTAACATAGTTACAATTCTGATGACCTATTTATTTATTAACTGTTATTTTCACGATGATTAAGCACCGAGAGCGTAAAAAAACTATTTATAAAACTGTTCAGATTTGTTTCAGAGTGCACAGTTTTTGTAAAAAAAAAAACATGTAAAATGAACGGAGCTCGTCTCTCTTTGTACAGTGATCTTCCAGAAAACACATTTGTTGGAACATTTTCCATGTTTTGTTTTGTTTTTTTTTTCTTCTGGACTTGTTCTAACTGAGGCTTCAGCTGTGTTCAACAACCCTTTTTTTTTGCCGGGAACCGTTTCCTTCAGATTTTAAGCCACTGCTGATTGAGATTTGAACGAATCTGCTGTACCTGAACCTCGTTAAAGGGATATTCCAGTGTAAATGTAATCCATGGTCTAAATCACCGTGAAACTGTGTTAGACTCCCTCTCGAGAGATCAAGTTAGCAGACCGCTAATTTACGGAGTTTTATCATCCTCAGAAACGACCGCACGACAACAATACACTGCAGTAAATGGATCCAAATATAAACCGCCACCAAAAAGCCACAAATAATGCTCAGAACAGCACCAAACTTCAGCAACAGTACAAATAGGGTCTCAGCACATAGTCCGGGGCATCTAACCTCCGCTAGCTTAGCTGGATTTCTACTGAAAAGCTGACTAAATTTACCACTCTTCTGCAGCAGCTTCCTGTTGACGGGAAGTCCCGACGAGTCGATTACCGAGTGCAGTAGAGTTCCGCGGCTCATGGATGAAAATGTATGATTATGACTCCATGGAAAAGCAATCAAAGTTCATATGTGTCTTACCTGCTAGTTTATAACAGTTATTATCGAGAGCGGACAGGGAAAAGAACGGAATTGAGCATTTCTAACCGCACTCGGTAATCGTCACGTCGGGACTTCTCGACCCGGAAGCTGATGGAGGAGAGTTGAAATCTGTTTTTAGCTTCACAATAGAAATCCAGCTAAGCTAGCGGAGGTTAGATGCCCCGGACTATGTGCTGAGACCCTATTTGTACTGTTGCTGAAGTTTGGTGCTGTTCTGAGCATTATTTGTGGCTTTTTGGTGGCGGTTTATATTTGGATCCATTTACTGCAGTGTATTGATGTCGTGCGGTCATTTCTGAGGTTGATAAAACTCCGTAAATTAGCGGTCTGCTAACTTGATCTCTCGAGAGGGAGTCTAACACAGTTTCAAGGTGTGTTAGACCATGGATTAAACTTACACCGGAATATCCCTTTAAGGTAGCCTACACTGCAATATTTATAGACTCAGCTGCTAACTCTGTGTGCTAACGTTAAAGTACCTCACTATTCTGTCACCAACTTTGAAAACGATCTGTTAAAAAAACACGTTGAAGTCTGCGAAAAAAGTGGCCTCAGGTTCCCCCCAAACAAAAACGCCTTGTTGAACGCTTTAGTGATTAAACTGAGCATGCTTTTATCGTTGAACAGTTGAATTGTTTCTTGGTTTTACTGAATGCTATTTTACCTGAAAGACTATTAAAAATGATTTGATCTAAAAAAAAAAAAAAACGAGGTGCCATCAGTCGATATTCCCGTGTTATCTTCTTAAGATGCTGTGACGAGGCGTAGGAGAGCCGAGAGAGATAATTACTGTTGTCAGTCACATCGACTGCCTTCGTGTCCGTGCACAAAAAAACTTTGCAGTGTTTTTGTGTGAGCTTATAATAATGAGGGCTTTCACAGAGAGGCGGCGGGCTGTCACGGTGGGAGGAAGATGGAGGAGGGTTTTATACGCTGGGAGACGGTCCGTCAGTCTCGGCCTGTCGATGGACGTTTAATCAATAGTTATACGTTCAGTGTACGCTGCTTTTTTCAGCTTGTTGTGGGCGACTGGTTTGTTTCTCAACGTGTTGCTTGTTGATTTGTGTTGCTTTCTTCTCAGTCGTAGTAATATTATCGTCCTTTTTAATCTTTTGACCCTCAAAAGACAGAAATGTAGTTAATGTCCTGAAATGTTTTATAACTATTGAACCACTTATTCTTTCCATATGCTTTAAAAACTAATGTAAAGGAGAGTTTCTAAGCTTTTCAGTGTCACATGTGTCTTGTTTGGGCGTTCAGGGCCTCCGTAGTAAACGTGATGACACCGTCACGTTCTGCAGCGTTGATTTGTCAAGTAGACCCAACGAGTTTCTGCCTCAGGACGAACAGGCAACGGACCTTCAATCAATCATATGTTTATTTCTAATATATTTGTGGTTGGTAATGAAGGATTACACCAACAAAAAACTAAACTGGGATATTATAACGTCTTTTATTAAAACAAAAAGTATTACATTAGCTGAGTTTCTGTCTGAGTTCACAGTAAATGGAAGAAACACCTAATTTGACTTTCATTTTTATTTAATTCTGGTAAATTCATCCACTGTAGGGCAAAGCAAATGTAAAATCTTAAGTTTCTACGGAATCAAATGACGCTGACTCCTGCAATAGGTCAGGGAAAATTAAATAAAAACAGGAGAGTCCAGCGTCACAAAAATGGCTCACAAAACTTCAGATAAACCTTAATTGGGTTTATAATTACATGTTAAGGTTGAGAGATCACACTCAAACCCACAGACTTACCCAAGTTTTCCAAAGATACCAAATTTATTGATTTAGAGTCCCTAAAAATGTGGAAATCTAAATCAAATGTACATCTAGAGGAGTGATTCTCAACGTCAGGTCTGAGTTAGTTGATTTATCGTCACTATAAATCCAAAACAAAATGACTGTTTCTGTCTGATTCTGTCAGTTTAAAGGTCCCCGATGTGTAAAACAACCACACAACACTCTGAACTTCAGCAGACATCAATAAAACATCATAAGTTTGGTTGATATGGTGAACCTGTTTCTGGTCTCCACCGGCTCTCTGCTGATGACCAGGTGACGTACAAACACTGATTATCTTTATTTTCCTCCTGAGGCTCGTAATTCTCCTGTATTCTCCTGAGTTATGATTCATTTTCACACCGTTTTTTCTCCACAACAACAACAGTCTCTGGTGGTGCTGCGCTGTGAAGTTGCACCTTGTTCTCCTCGGTGAGTTTGAGAGGGAGAAGCAAATAAAATGCTCATATTTCATCCTGGATGGAAGATTTAAAGATTTAAAGATTTAAATTGTGCACTTTGTTAAACCAGCAGTGTTGAGCACAGATTCTCTGAATGGTAATGTGCCAAAGACTCACACAAATTCACACCGACAGCGTAATTTATTCTGTTAAAATTAAAGGTATTTAACACAAAAATGCTGTTACAGTGTACATCAAGAAGATACCAGAATGAGGGAAATGAGGGGGAGAATCAGCAGACCGGGCTTTGGGTCAGAAACCATCTTTATCCCAACGAGTTCTGCTCGACTTGTGAATCAAAACAGTGGAGTTGTCATCCATAAAACCCAAATAATGAGCTGGAAATTGCTGAAACGAGAGAAATAAAACTGCAGAGTACGATGATGATGATGATGATGATGATGATGATGAAGAATCTCTGCTGGTTTGTCACTGTGAGTGACACCTCTGACGGGCTCATGCTGTAGTCGTGGTAACGGCTGCTGGGAGGTGATAATATGTGGAAGATGTGAGTTTTGTGTTTCAGGTCGTTGTTGTGTTCTGCTGCCTCCAAGTGGCCGAAAAGAACAAATCTGTCACCTCGTAATCATTAAGCATGAAAAATAAAAAATAATCGACAGCCTCCATTATAGTGTGACGAGTGGAACTAGCTGGAAATTGAGGAGGAAGGAGAAAACTTTTATAGAGAAGGAATAGTTTATATTCGCACCATCATCAAAATCAATCAGAAATACTTTATTGATTCCTCAGGTGGGACGGCTGGTGATGTTACGGTTTCTTCCTCTAGAACTGAAATGTCACAGCACAAAGAAATTATAAGAAAAAGAATATGAAGAAGAAACAAAAGTAGGTAAAAATATAGAAAGTAAAAATATAAAATTTGAGACCAAGTCTACTTAAATATATATATGACTAGAAAAAATGTAGAGGTCTAATAATACACTATTAATACAGTGTAGATGATGTTTAATCATTTTGAAAAAGGAAATAATTTACCATAATTTACTATATAAATGCCACAACTTACTGGAGTAAATACAAAGTTGTATAATTTCTCAGCAGGGAGACAACAGCAGAATAACTGAACATGTTTCACAGAAAACAAAGATAAATTGAAGATAAATTGAAATATATTGGGGGTGAATTGGTCAATTATTTGTGAGGTACGGAAGCCCTGAGGGTCAAAACACAGCAGCATTTTAGAAAACACAGCAATGTTTTACACGACACAGCATTTAAAAAAAAACTCACAATATTTCCTGAAAAATAAAAACGAAACGAAAATGCAACATTTCACATTTCAAGAAGTTTTGTTGTGGTTTATTAAATGTTGTTGTGCTTCTTAAATTGTCTTTACATTTTCCCGAAAATGTCGTGTTTTGTGAAATCTTGTGTGTTAAATTTTGTTGTATTTTGACCCTTGGGGCCACCATACCAACATACATACATATGACAGTAAGTCAACATTTCAGAAAACTGCACATTTCGCATTTCATGAAGATTTTGTTGTTGTTTATTAATGTTGTTGTGTTTCTTGAAGTGTCTTTGCACTTTCCAAAATGTTGTGTGTTGTTATATGTTGTTGTATTTTGACACTTTAGAGCCACCATACAAACATACATACATACATACATATAACAGTAATCAACATTTTAGAAAGGTGATTAATTCATGAAGTTTTGTTGTGTTTGTTAAATGTTGTGTGTCTTGAATCGTACTTTGCGTTTTCCAGAATGTTGTGTTTTCTGAAATGTTGCTGTGTTTTGACCCTTGGAGGCCACCATACTTCAACAGTAATCAATAGTACTTGTGTTTTTAGAAAAAGGCGCTGCTGTAATAAATTGATTTTAAGAAATTAACGTCCACTTCGTGTCTGCAGCCTCTCTTCTCTCCACCAGATGGCAGCACCGCTCCGCGAATGACCTTCCTCTCTCTCCGTAGAAGAAGCGCAGCAGCCTCCCCTCAGCATCAGCACCAGCAGAGACGTCTCCCTCCTCGCCTCCTCTCTCTCTCTCTCTCTCTCCTCCTCTCTCCTCTGCTCTCCTCTCCTCTCCGTCCACTGCGGAACATCGGGCCTCTCGTCCTCCTCGCATCGCTCCCAGCCCAGCGGCAGACCCAGCTCGCCATGGACAACTCCGGCAAAGAGAAGGAGGCCATGCAGCTGATGGCTGAAGCCGACAAGAAGGTCAAAGCGTCCGGATCCTTCCTCGGAGGGATGTTCGGGTAAAGGATGCTTCTGTTTACCTCGCTGTCATTTTGCTGTGTGTGTGTGTGTGTGTGCGGGAGGAGGGGGGATTCCTGCACGCAGGGCCCCGCACAGCCTGTCGACTGTTTTCCGCTTCCCGCATCATTAAAATACTCCTGTAATAATCTTATAATAACCCTGATGCGTTCATGCGGTGCAGAACAATCAGCTCAGACGCTCATGTTCGCATTTTACAGCCTGTTTCTTATAATCTGCTCTGTAACTCTCGCGGTGACATTGTGTCCTCGTGTTTTCATCATCACAGCATCTTTATGTCGTATCACGCAAAAAAAATATATAGACATATCTGAGCTGTGGCCTGCGTGTCGTGGCCTGTCACGCAAGAGAAATGTTAATGAGCTGCGGGAGAGAGAGGAGGAGGGAGGAGGAGGAGAGGAGGAGGGGGAGCGGGGAGGTACAGCGCGTGAGGCCGACGAGAGGTGCAGGGAGGCGGCGACGGTGTGCGGGGAACCAGTCGGTGGTGATGTGGTGATGCGGGGGCTGGTTTTTTTTTGTTCCTCTCCGTGTGTGTGTGTGTGTGTGTGTGCGTGCGTGTGTGTGTGTGCGTGTGTGTGTGTGTGTGTGTGTGTGTGTGTGTGTGTGTGTGTGCGTGTGCGTGATAAAGAGAGAGATTTATGTGGGAGGGGCTGATGTTTACAAGTAAGATGGAAACACTGGACCATAAGATAGATAGATAGATAGATAGATAGATAGATAGATAGATAGATAGATAGATCATTCAGCTGATTGATCAGCTGACTGACTGCCCGAGGCTATTGATCGAGGAGTGCTCATCCTGAGAGATGCATGAGGCCGATGAGAGAGCTCCTGCGTCTACATCACTACATCATCATGTGCAGTGGTGACACCTGATATTTTACACACCTGTATCAGGAGTGAGTGTTGCATGTGGTGCATATGGCCAAAACCAAGGATCATTTTTGTTATTGATTAATCTGCCAGTTATTCATTTTTTAAGTCCATAAAATGCGAATGAATCGTGAAAAAATGCTGGTCACGGCCTCCCAGAGACCCAAAGTGACGCCTTCTGTTCAACCATCAGGGCTGCACAAAACAAATCAGACAGGTAGATTAATAGCCCATAATGGAAAAATTGATCAGTTATCAGCAAATGAAGAAATTATAGCCGATAATACAAAGCCAAATTACCTTTGTAGGCTAAATAAGTGCTGCATCTACACGCAGCTGTTTTGTGAGCTGCCAATAAAAACAGAGAAGAAGAAGAACAAACGTGATTTTGTCGCACTTGTGACGTCGACCTGCTGCACCTGCGTAGAGCCACGTAACGTGGACATGAGCCACGCGTGTCTACGCTGGTGTGATAGCGATTGTAACAGCTGAAATAAATCCATATCATGCATCCTGATCCAAAATCCAAATAACCTGCATTTACTGTCATATATGACAAAGAAAAGCTGCAGAAAATGTACATCTGTTGCTTTAAAAAGGACAGAAAACAATCCATCAGTTGTTTTGTTTTGTTCATTTATTTGGATTCTATTTGGTAACAGTGACGATGCAGTTTAACACAGTTCCAGAATGAACCTGATGAGCTGCACAGACAGTTTACCTCTATTGATCCTCAGTGATTTATCGTAGGCAACTGGACTTTAAAGCAGTTCCTCTCTGATGGGAGGTGAAACATCTTCAAGAAACTAAAACAGGTCCAGTTACCTACGATTCACCTCTCAGAGTTACTGTGACCCGGACGACTCAGAATCTTTACTAACATATTGCTTTTTCATCTCGTGCCCCTCGTTGGCTTTCTACATGTGTGATTAAAACTCCAGCTTTCAATCGTCAGTATCATAAAACCACAGCGCACAACAGACACACCACGTTACATCAACACACTGTGAACAACAAACCAGCTCCAACACACAAAGATATGTAAACACAATATATTAATGTTTCCAGGGAATGCCAGATACTTGTGTGATAATCAAAAACGACCACAGTTAAATAAAACGGGAAGGATAACGGTGTAAATCACATGACATCAGCACACAAATATCCTACTTCAGTGCACAGTTAGACGAAGATGTGTACAGCTGGTTTGCAGCACTTAACCTTTGTTGACATTCGTCCTTTAAAAATGACTGAAGTGATTAATCAAAATACTTTCAGCATTTTTACTTCCTCTAATCGACTCAACGTTGCAGCTCTGATGTAGAGAAATTAAAACAACATCAATGCTGTTGGAGACTTTCTCATAAAACAGCAGTGCTCTGTTGTTCAAGGTTCAAGGATTAACTGATCAATAACTCGATGTATAGAAAGTTAATAAGCAAACACTTTTGCATGCATCTGTTGCTTTTCGTTGTGTTGTGTTGACACAAAGTGAATAATGCTGGTTTTTGTTTTGTTGCTGGGACAGAACGAGACATTTGAAGGCGTCTAACTGAGGCTTCAGAGTCAAAATGTAAAACTATTTTCTTAAATTTTTTAAATACCAAACAATTCATCATGAAATCAGTGATGAAGATTGTTACTCAATTAAATCATCCACTACATTTTGGAAAATAGCACAAATTACTCCAATCTTACAGGCCAAGGCTGATTGTAAACAAACAACAAAATATGACATAAAGAGAGAGAAAAAAAGAAAATCTGATTAGATTTACTCCATGACTTTTTAATTTAGTGATACAGGAGCAGAAATTGCAGATATACTGTCGCTCTTGTCATCAGGGAGGCAGTCAGATCGTTTACAGCTTCACCGTTTGAGTTTAAACCCAAATTAGTTGATATATAACAATATATAATAATTCAACTCTAAAACATTTCAATCTAGTTGCAGCGTTGGAGGTGAAATCCACCTTTAAAATATCCGTGTCCACATTTTACATCTTCCCGATCTAAAATCAATGTTATTGATAAACAACATAATAATAAATTCTGTAATCAGGCCCGAGAACTGAAGTGGGTCACATCTGTTCTCCCCTCGTGGAACCAGCAGCATGTTTTTTTAATGAGCCTGAGCTCCGAGTTAACTCAGCCGGGGTCACTTCAGCAGCAGTTCTCTGTTGATTTCATTTCTGATGACGCTGTAAGAGATTTTTTCATTTTATTTGTAGGAATCTTAACATTTTACTTCACACGCGATGCTGTCTGCTGCGATGCCTGGTGCAGAAACACACATGTAGAAATCATGTGACATTAATTTATAAAAGAGTTGTTTAAGAGACGGCTTGAAAGTAAGAACAAGTGATTTTAAACTACAAAACAGAAGAAATAAGCTGATTTTAACCTCAACTGTGAATGCACAAAGAGCTAGTCATGAAAGTCATAAAATTCTATTGAAGCAAATAAGAAAATGCACATTTCTGTTTTGCAACAAATCCCAGTTTCTCCTTCATCAGACACACACGGAGCTCCGTCACATGCAGAGTGATGTAAACACTGTGTGAACTAGTTCATGCTGCAGTCACATGGCCACAGATATGGGCTAGATAAGAATCAAACATGGTTAAAGTATAAAAAAACTGAGGTGCATCTGAGCCCTTACTTAACTAGATTTGTGTCTCACGGGAGGCCAAAATATTAGATTTTAGAAAGTTTCACCTGCAGGCTGAACGTGTCCTCAGCTGCCCTCCACTCTGATGTCCTTCAGCTGGACTGCACTGCATGCTGGGTCAAAACACGCAGAGTGACCGTCTGCAAAATGAAGATGAATGCTCCGTAAGATTGCATGCAAAATGCATCACGACGTCATGAGCCCAGAAAAAAAGAGAGGAAATGATTAATTGTGTTTGTCTTTGTTTTTTTTCTTGTGTGTGTGTGTGTGTGTGTGTGTGTGTGTGTGTGTGTGTGTGTGTGTTTGTGTGTGTTACAGAGGAAACCATAAGGTGGAGGATGCCTGTGAAATGTACGCCAGAGCAGCCAACATGTTTAAGATGGCAAAGAACTGGAGCGGTACGTCGACACACACACACACACATCATAAAGAGATGAAACCATATACACGTAAATCAGAGCACGAATAAACAAACTCCCACACAAACACCAACACACACATGCACACACACACACATACATTGAATTGAATGTTTTAACAGGATGTAAATGATTCACCGGCCTGCAGAGCAGTGAGAGCTCTGAACGTATATACAAACACGGGACTCAGATATGAAAATTCAGGACAGGATGGACAAACAAGTGAGACAAACATGGCTGCAGATCACAGCGTGTGCTCTCCAGGATCCAATAATAGATCCTGCTGAGCAGAATTTAGCAGCTCAGATGCGTTTGATGGTTCTGCCGCCTGATGTGTGTCGACAGCCTGAATTGTGAACACAGTGTGCAAATTTTAAAAAATCAAGAGTGCCTTCTCAGATTGTAGTGCATTGTGTAAACTGTGACTCTGTGCGTGTGTGTGTGTGTGTGTGTCTAGCCGCGGGGAATGCGTTCTGTCAGGCGGCCCGGCTCCACATGCAGCTGCAGAACAAACTGGACTCCGCCACCAGCTTCGTCGACGCCGGCAACGCCTACAAGAAGGCCGACCCACAGGGTGAGCGCCGCGTGTGTGTCTAACAAACACACGCGTGCAAACACACACAATTTATTTAGTATTCCAGTGTGTGTGCGGCTCGGTTCTGTCGCAGCTCCTCCAACAAACTAAAATTTCATTTTTAAACAGGAGATGTCGTCTGTGTGTCTTTTAACCACTTTGTTATGTAAGAAAAAAGCCTCAAGCGTCGCCTTCTTTACTAAAAAGTATATAAACTAGTGGATTAACAGATCATTTGTCTTGTTATAGTTTGTATTTTGACATAATTTACCTCATCAGACTCAGTTAGGTTGCTGTTGACCATCAGGAGATAAATTCACAGATCAGCTGGGAGTTGAAATGATTAGTGGATGAGTTGTTTAAGGAATTTATCTGTTTGTCTTTCAATTAAATCATTGATTAAACTGATATCAGTCGTTGATTTTGGGATAATTTCACTTAAATCATCTTTAGCGCTTCACTGTCGTGTCTCCTAATTCATAGTTTTGCCCAAATTTGCCCCTCAGTCCTCCGTTTCTTAATCTTTTTAATTTCATTTTTGGTTAGCGCTAGAACAGGTTTACCTGCTTTGGTTTCCTCATTCTGTCTGTTTTAGCTCCTGTATCTTTAAGGCCCCTCCTCCTGATTACTCAGAGTGCTCTGATTGGTCAGCTGACACACGCCTGAGCCAGCAACGCTAACAGCAGCTGTGCTAAATCAATGTTTACGTGCCAAACTAACTGCTAGGCAGCAAATGAGGCCAATGTGTGACTTGGTGACGTAGTGTGATGTCACAAAGTCACTGAATTTAAGGCGGGACTGCTGACGAGGCATTCAGGAGCAGCGTTTTCTGTGGGAGAGAGGAGCCTCAGTTGGTGCAGACTTTGATTTTTTTTTAACTTTCAAGATCTTTGATATGCACATGAACTCACAGAGGGAGAGGAAAAGCAGTACAAAATCTAAAAGGTCAGATGTTAAATAATTTTAACGATCAAACCAACAATGATTTACACCTGGAAATATTCTTCTTTCCATGTTTCCATAGTTTTCAGTCATTCCTCCTGTATTACTACTTTAGTTTGTGTTCAGCCGCCTCTTTTTCTTCATAATCGTGGCCCTTGGCAGACCACGCATGATGAAAAGGAAAGCCTCTGTATCACTTCCCTCCACAGAACAGAGTCCGGACCCTCAGGTAGTATTGTTGGAAGATTAAAATGGGTCCCCGGTTCGCGCGAGGAAATTGATATCTGGGTTATGCTTGCAACCGCTCTCCTGCCTCCCTGTGAAGAGCTTAATAAAATACTGTGGGTTAGCAGGTTAGCAGTCACAAGGGGGAGGAAGCTGAGAGGGTTTTTAATTTGGCTGAACAGACTCAGAAGGCTGCAGCAGCCACTTTCTCGTGTTCATAACATCTCTGTTTACGTTCTTCTCCGTCTGCTTCCAGAGGCCATCAACTGTTTAAATCAGGCCATCGACATCTACACTGACATGGTGAGAGCTCCGCCTCGATCGTTCGTCTGCTCTGTGACGGTCGTCCTTATCTCTGAGTAACACCCTGTGTGTGTGTGTGTGTGTGTGTTGATTACAGGGTCGGTTTACCATCGCAGCCAAACATCACATCACTATAGCAGAGGTTTATGAGTCAGAGCTGGTTGATATTGAGAAGGTACGTACGTGAGAGCAAATAGAATTAATTGCAAATTAAATCAAACCTTTTTTTGTGTGTTAATTTCAATATAATTCACGATTTTATGTGCTGACTTTTTAGATGTTTTGTCATGTTTTATTTTCAGGCCATCGCCCACTATGAGCAGGCAGCAGACTACTACAAGGGAGAAGAATCTAACAGGTACGTGTGCAGTTTAATCAAGAAGTAACCACAAGTTATATTTTAATAAATGATAAAAAATATTGTGTTCAAATATAACTTTGGTAAAAGTGAGAGTCATCCATGCGCATAATACTTGAGTAAAAATCTGATATTAAATGTACTTAAGTGAACAATGATCTGGCAATAAATGTGAAAAATATAAAAAGTACAAGTAAAAGCAGATTCTATGTATTTTTACATATATATTATTTATAATTCATATTTATCAGATCAGATTTTCAGCTTTTTGTATCAGATTTTTTATCAAATAGATATAAAAATGTGTAGTTTATGCTCTGTGATCTATAAAGTAGCTGGTTTCTAAAATGATCAAATACACGTAGAGAGTTAAAAGTATGATTTTTGTCTTATAAATGTATTAAAGTTGAAGTATCAAGTATCAAAAAAGGAGAATACCAGTATGCAAGTGAAGTACAAATACCTTCAAACTGAACTGAAGTGCAGCACTTGAGTAAATGTACGTGCAAAATACTCACATACATGAATATATTCAACACGATTTGTCAAAATTTCAGTTGTTTAAGTCAATTTTTCAGCGAACATGTCAAACATTTTCTGCTTTTTTCTTCATTAATGACAGTCATTTTAATATCATTTGATGCTGGACAATAAAAAAAAAATCTGTCTTCTTCTCCTGACACTTTTTAAACTAGAAATCAAGAAAAACATTTGAAAATTGATCAATAACGACAACATAATCATTAGCTGTGGCCCTGAGCCTGGACAATCTGTTATCATGCATGTACATAAATATATATTGTATATTTTCTCTATGTATCTAACTTGTGCTCAGCTGCTCTGCACCATAATTAGATGCTGACGGTGCGTTAAGATAAGATAAAGCGGTCACTCCCGTTCCTATAGATTTATGTCTGGTGGCCTTTACAGTCGAGTCACGCGTCGTCCATCATCTACATCAGACTCGTGTTTGAAAGCTCAGCCTGGTGAATGTTCCTCCTATTGCTTTCAGGCGGTGAACATAATGGCGGAGACAATAATAAAACACTTATACTCGTGTGTGATTCTGTGTGTTTGTGTTTCAGCTCAGCCAACAAATGTCTGCTGAAGGTCGGACACTACAGCGCTCAGCTGGAGCAGTATCCGAAAGCTATCGAAATCTACGAACAGGTAACAGACGAGGAACACACCTGTACACCCTTTAATAGATATAACAGTTGATAAATGTTAAAGTGTGTGTGTTTATCTGCACTTGTGTGTGTTCCAGGTTGCTATGAGCACCATGGACAATCCTCTGCTGAAGTACAACGCCAAAGAGTATTTCTTCAAGGCTTCGCTGTGTCATTTCATAGTGGACGAACTGAACGCCAAGGTAACTCACACAGCGAGTCAGACAGTTACGGATACGGATGCATGTGTGATATTTCAGAGAGAGATTTTAACCTTTGCATGCAGCAGTTCGGGTCGTCAGGGGTTCTTGTGCTTTGCTACAAGTTTTTGTACGTTGGTTAGAAGACCGTGAAGCTTCAGAGAGCTGATTTGACCGACATGATTCCTTAAAGTCATTATGATAATGAAAACAATGGTATTACAATAGGTTTATTTACTAGAAGATAGTTCATAAACATAGTTCATAGCTTGTTTTATTGAAAAGTAAAAATTGAGGATGTTAGAACCGGTCCTCAAGAAAAAGAAGCGTGTGAGCTTAATTCCAAATTCAGCACTTTTGAATTTCTAATTAAACCACATGAACATTCACATCACATCAGTCACATCACTGACCTGTAAATGTGATGCTTACCGATGGCTTTAAATAATTTAATGTCTCGTGCGGTGACCTCGTTTGTAAATGTAACTAACATGAATGTATTTGTGTGTGTTTCTAGTTGGCCATAGAGAAATATGAGGAGATGTTTCCAGCCTTCTCAGACTCCAGAGAGCTCAAACTGTTAAAGGTAAACGATTTTTTTTTTTATGTATCTCTTAAAACTTAACATGCTCACCTCAAGCTAACACTTTGATATGTCGTAAAAAGGTGTGGCATAAAGATATTTTTATTAAATGACCTTCAGAGTGGGCGTACACATTGTGTTTGTCGCTGTTATCTGTTTGAATTTTCAGTCAAATTAAAATGTTCTGCTACTTTATACTTTCACTTTCACCACAATTCAGAGGCGAGTGTTGCACTTTCTACCCCACAACATTTATTTGATAACTTAAGTTACTTGCTCCTTTGTGGATTTAGATCAATAATGCAAAATATAATCAACAACAATTATACAGCAATGAGTATTATAGATGCCCTGGAGGTAAATTCACCAGCTGCCTCTTTTTTCTTTATGACGCTGCCACACATGGTGACAGGAGACGCTTCTGTAGCACCTCACCTCACGGTGGGAGTCCGGACCCTGAGGCCGTATTGATTAAGATCAAAAATAGGTCCATAAGTCACATGTTTTCGTTGCCACAGAAACTCCTTGAAGCCCACGAGGAGCAGAACAGCGAGGCGTTCACAGAGGCCGTCAAGGATTTCGACTCGGTGTCTCGTCTGGACCAGTGGTTGACCACGATGCTGCTGCGCATCAAAAAGACCATCCAGGGAGACGCCGGAGACCTGAAATAGACAACAAGTAAAGAAGGGGGAGACAGGGAGGGAGACAAGAAGAGAGGGAAGTTACAGAAGAGAGAGGAAAGATGCAGGCAGAAATAAGAAAGTGGGGGTAAAAGAGAGGGAGGGCGGGACTGAGGGAGTTTACAGTTGTACATATCAGTCTGCATGTGACCCCCAACTAGCTAAGCATCACCTTTAAACGACCCCGTGTCCCTCTGTTCCTGCAGTATTGCTCTCGTAACACTGGACTGACTTGTACTTAAAGAGAAAGAATGGAAATAAAAAGTGTGTGTGTATGTGAGAGAGTGTGTGTGAGAGTGTGTGTGTGTGTGTGTGTGTGTGTGTGTCCACTGCAGTAAGGTAAATCATAATTTGACGGGAAAGTGTGCAGCTCATATCAGATTTAAGGATATATATGTGATGAAAAGGGATACTTATGTTATTTAATGAGATTACGAATATTTATTGTCAATACTGAGAATATTATTTATTGTTTATTATGGTGCTCAGTGTTACGACTTGTCTTAATATTTTAGGTATTAGCCCCTCTCCTCTCCTCTTTTACTCTCCTTCACTTCCTCCTCTCCTCGTCTGTCCACCCTCCTCGTCTCTCTCTCTCTCTCCCCCCTCGTCCTCTCCTCACCCCCTTCGAGTCAGTAATAATCGCCCATTGTGATTGGTTGGTTCTTCGTTGGTCGGTGCAGTCAGCCACCCAGCGCTCACTCCCGCCTCTGCCTCGTCTGTGCATGTCTTGTGTCATGTTGATGTAAGTGTTCTCCGTGTCGTGCTAACGTGTGAACAACATACATGTAGCCTGGTATCATTTGTGTGAAATCAGTAAATATGTACCTCAGATACCGAGTTGAAATAAAAACATCATCGCTCCAGATATCTGACTGCTTCCTGGAGTATTATTGATGCATTTAGTACTTTGTCGTCATCATCACAGCCTGCTCGTTGTTGCATTAAACAGAGAGTTTGGAGGCACTAGACACGAGGGATGATGGTGACTGATTGCAGATCTTGTTACAAATTACAAATACTTCCTTATCAAATATATCAAAATACAAAATACCAGTCTGAGAAAATCTACTTTTATGAAAATACAAGCATTTATAACTATAAAGATACAGTATACAAAGTGAGACTTATACATTTTAGTCACGTAGTTTGTGTTGGATTTTGATGCCAGCCGTTGAATAGCAACAAACAAGGGCTCTCTTCAATAAAATTAAGTAATTATTTGTCTTATTTAGTTGATAATTTAAGATATTTGGTGTTGAATTGAGATGTTCTTTAATTCCTGATGTATCCTGCTCTGGTTTTGTATCAGGCATAAATCAAGTCAGTGATTAAAACAGTTTTCTAATTTAAATGTCTAAAGTATTAAAGAACTGACTTAAAATGTCCATTCCTTCCATAAACTCTGATAACTAACATGTGATTGCTTTTGTGTGGAGTGCATGTGAGTGCAATTCCCCATCTTTGGTTTAAATATTCATTGTAAACTGCCTTTTTTTAGGCTGCGTAGGTCTGAGAAAATGTCATGGCAAGCTCAGGTTTGTTCTACAACCACAAGAGGGGGCTTTTTCATATTATAAACAAAGTTGAATAACAGTGTTAGAGATGCACTGATGCCCATTATTGAAAATTACAGTGGTCTAATTGCATAAACAATAATGAAGCACTATCATTTCCTGTACATCAGCAAACACATGAGCCAAAAATAGAATTGCTACTGTAGGTTTGTGACAATTAAATAACTGGGTAATACATAATGTGCCAGGGTGTAAAAGTTTGTCTCTCAACATGTCATTATTATCACACAACAGCTGATTTAATCTTTTTTTTTTATTTGCATCAACACCAAAACAATTCAAGCACTTAAAAAGCTTGAAAACAAAACACTGAGTAACATCTCATTTTCGCAGGTGTTACGTCGAAATATGTTCCCCCGTTCAAATAATGTCCCCGGAGCCGTTTCCTCGGTAGGTGGTGTCGTTCGTTAATGGGTACGTGGGTTTAAATTAGGTTGGGTTTCGTTTAAACATCGCAAAAAAAAATAATAATAATTAATTTGATACACGGATCAATATTGGTTCGACGTTTGATCATGAAGAGACACCAATCGTCTGGGGAACAGATTTCCTCACAACACTTGAAGAATAATACCCACAATACATTTCGGCGGACGGACCTGTTGTATTCTGCGACACCAGTTTCCGGTTTGGTGCACGTTCGTGCCTTCCTCGCATTTCTCTGTGTGTTGGATTTTGTTTGAGTGTAAATATATTCACAACTGGTTGAGAGTCGGTCACAACATTTTCAGTGAAGGAGGAGAGAACAACGAGCCGCAAAGATGCCGCGAATTATGATTAAAGGAGGCGTCTGGCGCAACACCGAGGTACGTGTTTACATGGCTAGCTGCGTTAGCATGTTGCTAACCACTATTAGGCGACCAGAGAGTCCGAGTTAGCATGAAGCTAGCTGCTCACTTAACGGGAATTAGCCCGCTTAACAAGTTTGGTTTGATTATTCTGCTGCCAGCAATGTCGACAGAGTAAAGTTACTGATTGTGTGAAGTTGTGTAAATATACATATAGGTTGTTAGTAAATGTAGCTACGTTATTAGCAAGCATTTCTGCACAGACTTTGTAAATGTTAGCAAGTGTGCTAACGTTAAGTTAGACTAGTTAGACTGACAGCAGTGTGTTTGTCTTGTGTTTACAGTGAAATACATCTGTTGTTGATCATAAGTGTCTTTGAACATTACGTCTGAACGCTGTGATCAGATCAAAGCTGTGGTAATGTAATATTAATGAGTGTGTTCTGTTTTTCTGTCTGTGTCTTTTGTAATCTGCCAAATTATCCAGGATGAGATCCTCAAGGCAGCGGTGATGAAATATGGGAAAAACCAGTGGTCTCGTATCGCTTCCCTGCTTCACCGAAAGTCTGCCAAACAGTGCAAAGCCAGATGGTGAGTTTTAATACAAACATTTGTGATTTATATAGCAGTGACACTCTTGTAAAGGAGTCTAAGAACTTGTAGAAGTTGTCTTTAATAACAGTCCTGTACTCGGGGACACCTTCATTAAATTCCCAGAGGATGGAAATTTTGGGAAAGGCTGTGTTTGTTGTGTATCTTCTCTCAGTATCTATTTTCTGCCGCTGAACTGTGGTCTGTTGTTTCTGTCATCAGGTACGAGTGGTTGGACCCCAGCATCAAGAAAACAGAATGGTCCAGAGAGGAGGAGGAGAAGCTGCTTCATCTGGCCAAGCTGATGCCCACTCAGTGGAGGACCATTGCTCCTATCATAGGACGCACGGCTGCCCAGTGTCTGGAGCACTACGAATACCTGCTGTACGAATTTACATGATTTAAATCACATTTATACACAACATGTGCTTTAATCGTTTGAATCTATTAAGTGTATTAATGCTTTTTGTTCACAATTAATGTGTATTCATTTCTGCGTGTGTGTTTTTAGAGACAAGGCAGCGCAAAGAGACAATGAGGAAGAAGTGGGAGACGACCCCAGAAAGTTAAAACCAGGAGAGATCGACCCTAATCCTGAAACTAAGCCAGCCAGACCCGACCCTGTGGACATGGACGAAGGTACAACAACACACTTACGAAACATTTGTTTGAACTTTATCCATCCCAAGGAACAGAACACACACTGGCCCTTGTAATATCAACAGTTGTGTAATTTCAAATAAAGTTAATCTAAGTTCTCTTTCATGTTTGTGGCTTTATGTTTTAACTGAAAAGCATCGTGCGCGTCCACACAAAATAAATTAACTCTGTCCGTCTGTCTCGCCATCTGTAGATGAGTTGGAGATGCTGTCAGAGGCCAGAGCTCGACTGGCCAACACCCAGGGCAAGAAAGCCAAGAGGAAGGCCAGAGAGAAACAGCTGGAGGAAGCCAGGTTAGATAAACACATTTCTTTTTTTCCCAGAAATTGTATGGTAATTTTCCATCCTGATGTTCTTAGTTGAAACTTCTTGTGATGTGGAAGCCGATGAAACATAATCGAGCATCCTTCCCTTTGTGCTGCAGGCGGTTGGCGGCTCTGCAGAAGCGCAGAGAGCTGAGAGCGGCCGGAATCGATGTTCAGAAGAAGAGGAAGAAGAAGAGAGGCGTCGACTACAACGCTGAAATTCCCTTCGAAAAGAAACCCGCATCGGTAAACACTGTCACGTGTTTTGATCTAACAAGATGCACAAATCCCTGACAACACCTGGCCTCAGTGTAATTTATTAATTGTTAAATTGTGTTTACTTAAAGGGTTTCTATGACACCAGCATGGAGCAGTACGTCCCTCTGGAGCCAAACTTCAAACGACTCAGACAGCAGCACCTGGACGGAGAACTACGCAGGTCAGTGACATTAAACACTGTTTTCTACACACACGGATGGTACAGACAGTAAATGCACAAGAAAGATGTTACAGTTAAATAAACATAACCAATGGCATTACTTTCTTTGTTCATAAATCTTTTTTTTGTTTGCATGTAGTGAGCAAGAGGAGAGGGAGAGGAAGAAAGACAAACAGAAGATCAAGAAGAAGAAAGAGAGCGACCTCCCTTCTGCCATCCTGCAGACCAGCGGAGTCGCTGAGTTCACCAAGAAACGTTCCAAACTGGTTTTACCTGCGCCACAGGTAACCATGACAACATCTGTACTAGTTTTAATAAACCCTCTTTTACCAGGTCATGTTTTAATTAATATTTGATTTAAACATCCGTCATAGATCAGTGATGCTGAGCTGGAGGAAGTCGTCAAACTGGGCGTCGCCAGCGAGGTCGCCCGTCAAGCTGCTGAGGAGAGCGAAAGTGGTAACTCGGCCTCCTCGGCCCTCCTGTCAGAGTACAGCGTCACCAACACCATGGCAACGGGGCTCCGGACCCCACGCACCCCAGCTGTTGAGGACAGGATACTGCAGGTAAGAGTCACACTGTAGTGAGCACTCTACAAACAAAGCTTTGACGAGTAAGAAGCTTTCTGGAAACTTAATTTACTACCTGTGTTTGTCCGTATTTCCAGGAAGCCCAGAACCTGATGGCTCTGACCAACATCGACACTCCTCTGAAGGGAGGCCTCAACACTCCGCTGCACGAGAGCGACTTCAGTGGAGTGACTCCTCAGCGGCAGCAGATACAAACACCCAACACTGTTCTCAGCACACCGTTCAGGTAACAGTGCTGTCACATGTTTACTGACTGAAACACTGTGGAGTTATAAGACAAAACACCTTACCAGCTATAAATGTTAACCATCATGTCATCTGTAACAGAACACCTGGACAAAGTCAGAGCCAGGATGGTATGACTCCTCAGTCTGGAGGAGGGATGACCCCACGCGGGGCCGTGACCCCGGGTGTGACCCCCATCCGCACGCCGCTGAGAGACAAACTGAATATTAACAGCGAGGAGCAGCTGGCTGACCCTGCATTCGCCAAACACATGGTGAATATTCAGCTCCCATAAACATTTCTGTTTTCTGGTGCCACACATGTTGTATTCTGCAAATATTTTATATTTTATTAAAAATGTTTAATAAAATATCAGCTGAATTGGGACTAATGAGGTTAACAGTATTAACTGACGTCTCTCTTTCCTCAACAACAGCAAAGAGAAAGCCTGCAGCAGCTGAGGCAGGGCCTGCTGTCACTTCCTGTTCCCAAGAACGACTTTGAGATCGTTCTTCCCGAAAATGCAGAGAAAGAGCTCGAAGAAACAGAGACGGAGACGGGATTCACAGAGGACGCAGCAGAAGTGCAGGCACGCAAGCAGGTAAGTCGGATAACTGGATTTACCCGAGTGCGTACACTCATCTAAAGCGACCTAGCCCAACTGTAACTTATAACATTGTATGTGTATAACTCTTATTTAAATAAAGTGTGTGTGTTTGTGTGTCAGGCTGTACGAGATGCAGAGCGAGAGAAGGAGCTGAAGCTGCGACACACTTCTGTTCAGAGGGATCTCCCCCGACCCACAGAGGTAACAAAGAGTCTGAAGCTGTTGATGTTGACATCACTGACCTTTCAACAAAAATACAACCACAAAGTGTTTATATATCAGTGTATTCATCAATACGTGAGTTTTGTATGTTTGTAGGGCTGTTTATAAATACTATTTTGGGGCTTTGTAGCTTCAGTGAGTATCTCCCTGCTCCAAAGCTTTGAAGAGTCCTTTTCCTTATCCTTTTTTTCTTTGCTTTTACTGTATTATGAGTCTAATGAAATCTGGTGGAAGACATCAGCTACTCTCTATTCCATTTCAAAAGACTTAATCATCTTCAGTTATGCGTAGGCAGATTCGAGTTTGTACACGTGCAGCGGAAAAGAAATGCAGTTCTTTGTGCTGATATCACTTGAATGCACCTGTTTTTTATGTACTCAGAGACCAACTAATGAGTTCTTTTATTCGTATTAGCACGATGTTAACTTGCTTGTTACAATCCGTCTCTGCAGGTAAACGAGTCCGTCCTCCGTCCCACCTCCATGGAGCCGCTGTCGGACCTCCAGCTGGCCGAGGAGCTGATCAAACAGGAAATGATCACCATGCTGCACTACGACTGCCTGCACCACCCGTCGGCCAGCGCAGCCAGTGCGCTGCAGCGCGGCAAAGGCAGAGGCCCCGCCTCTACATCAAACAACGCTTCACATATAGCTTACCTGGAATCACACTCTTACAAGCCAGTCAGCACAGAGGAGATGGAGCAGGTAACACACACATCGACAACGTGGCTGTTTTCACTTTATCTACATACGTAACAAGTTTTAAATACACTGTTTATAGGAAGCGGTTCTTATTAATGATGTGGTGTGTTATTAAACAGGCAAAGGCAGTACTGGCAGGAGAAATGGAGGTGGTGAAGGGAGGAATGGGTCACGGTGATCTCAGCATGGAGGCCTACAGCCAGGTGTGGGAGGAGTGCTACGGACAGGTAATTAAACGTCAAAGAGACTTTAAAGAGAGACTTTGTTTAGTAACCGTCATTCTCACATGAAATGCTTTATTCACCAGCTGTTAATTCTTCTGATCTGCTCGTTTCTTTCTGCAGGTTTTATATCTTCCTGCTCAGAACAGGTACACCAGAGCTAACCTGGCATCCAAGAAAGACCGTATTGAAAGCCTGGAGAAAAAACTAGATGTAAGAAACAACACAGACTCACAGAAAACTAACAGAACCTCACTCAAGTTATTAATTTTTCCACTTTCCACACACTTTCTCCCTCCAGGTGAACCGTGGTCACATGACAGCAGAGGCCCGCAAAGCAGCTAAACTGGAGAAGAAGCTCAAAATCCTGCTGGGAGGGTTTCAGTCCAGAGCGCTGGGGCTCCTGAAGCAGCACGGTGAACTCTGGGAACAGGTACTGAACATCTGGCAGGGGTCTCACTGCAACATTAAAAACATCACTTCCGGTTTTATTCCTCCCTTTTAGGGTAATGGAGTGCACAAACACATTTAATCAGATGGGATTTGTAGCAGGTTTTTCCCTCTACCACAGATAAAAGATTAAAAACATCCGTCTGCAAAACACATTTTGACCTATAACTGACTGAACTTGATGAACTACCTACTTAGCAGTCAGTTTCCATGCAGACTGGATTAAAGTGGTGATTTTCTAGTGAATTAGTTTTTTATTTATTTATTTTTAGTAATGTTCTCATTCTCATGGTGTCCACCAGGTGGAGCAGTCGGCTACAGAGCTGCAGACCTTCGATCAGCTGAAGAAACAAGAGGATACCGCCATTCCCAGGAGACAAGAGGTAAATACATTTATGACACGCATGTGATCATTTCTAATGTCCTCAGCATCAGTGATCACACTCATGTTGACCCAAACGCTCACAGTTAGTCAATCTGTGTGTGTTTTAGGCCCTGAGGGAGGACGTGGAGAGGCAGATGGAGAGAGAGAGAGAACTTCAGCAGAGATACGGAGAGCTGCTGATGGAGAGAGAAGCGCTGATCAACAGCGCTCAGAAATACTGAGCAACACACAAATCACACATTCATGCTACATTCAAATCCTCCTCATGGAGACGTTGAAATCAAGCTAACAGCTGCTGCGAGGAACACAAACCAGTTTATCGCCCCCATCCTCCGATTTGTTGCATTGAATCTTTCTGTCATTTTTCATGTTCGCAGCAATTCCAGAGTCAAGCCCCGCCTCCGTGTGCTCATGTTGCTATGATGTCACCAGCTGAGTTTTGAGCATCCTCAGTAGTCCCTTGTGTTTCTGTATTAGTGACCAATAAAGTTTCTTTTCAACAATGACAAAGTTGGAGTAAGTGTTTGTTTGGACGACAGTCAAATTTGATTTTTATCAGAGAACCCAGAAGATTTTAATAATGAGTCAGAACAGAAACATTTGTGAGACGTTCAGTCAGAAACACAAACTCAAGCTTTGTGAAAAATCTTTATTACAACAATAGAACAAAAAAAAGATTGTGTGTAAGAATGTGTTGCGTCTTCAACAGGTGAGGAAGGCCATCCCGCTTCTCGAATAGGCGCTCTGAGAGAGAAAAGAGGTGGACAGGTTTTAAAAATACAATTTTGTACTGGCACATTTTACAGGAATCTTATAGAACCTGAGGGGTGAGAGAATTGTTTTTTTCTAGTAATCCATTTTCATTCGTAGAAGTCTGATCTAAATTGTTTTCTCTCCTGAGTGAATGACATAAACTTAGTGGCAAAAACTTTTTTCACCAATTTTCATCTATGAAAATGTGATTTGTTTTACTGTGTAAAGCTAGGTGAAAAAAAAATCCAGAAGATTTTGTTTTTCAGAATGTTTCAAATGCTTCAAAAATGGAATCCATCCAAGAAATAATTCAACTGATTTTTTTTTTTTGCCTTGCTTCCTGTGTGAAAATGTTTTTCCATAATTCTTTTTCACTTTGTAAAACAGAGTGGAAAATGTTTCTTTGGAGAATTTTTTTTTCTTCATAATTTCTTTCATTTCTTTTGTCACTTGACTTGCATGGAAAATAAAAAAAAGTCTAAAATATGTTTTCAACTTGGTTTCACACAAAACCTCTTCTGAAAAATATGTTTTTACACATCTGAAAAAAACCAACAACTTTTCTTCAAGTTGAATCAGTAAAAACATTTTACTGATTCAGAAAAATTATAAAGAAAACAATTTCGATCAGACTCAGAAAACGGATCACGAAAAAATTAAACTATCAAAAAATATTTGTTCACTAGGTTTCACAAATTGAAACAAACATTTTTTTCACTTTGATTCACACCTGAAAAGACGAAGGTTCTCCTGACATTTTCTTTCACTTTTTTTACACAGGGAAAACAAAAAATACTTTTTTGCCAAATTGAAACAAAACATTTTCTACATTTTTTTTTTACTTTTTCCCATGAAAAAGTTTTTTTGCATTTTTACTTGCATCAAAAGGGAAGCGATTGTCTACAAACTTGAATTTAAAAACTCCCAAAAGTTTAAAGGGACAGTGTGTAATATAGCAAGTATTTAGCGCCATCTAGCTGTGAGGTTCTACATTGCAACACTCCTTTGCTCACCCCTCCCGTTCTGAAGACGTTGGAGACGTTCAGGAAGCTACGGTGGCCCTGACGGACAAGAAACTCATTTTCAAAATATGGACTCTTTCCCAACAGTGTCGAGTATTTCTACTGATTCAAGTAATGAGGTAAAAATGTAGTTAGTTATTGTTATTGTTAGTGACGAGCGCTTTCACTGAGCTCCCTCTCAGTTCCGCAGTCAAGCTAGCTCTGAGCGAAAACGCATTTAGCCTTACTACATAGTACCACGTAGTGCTTTGTGTCCCTCTCGACAGTCCATAGTTTTTTTTTAAACCGGAAAGACATGGCGGCCTCCACAGAGCTTGCCCGTGCTATGTATATTCAGATAGGTAATTCTTCGCTCAGGAGGATAAGTCAGATTTTTTGCAGAGGTAATTGTACACCAATGAAGACTTACTTATGAACAAAGACGTTGATTTGAGTTAATAAATTACTTAAATCGTTACACACTGTCCCTTTAACTGATGCAATGTTTTGACCTCAGAGTTTATCCTGACAAAGATCTTATAGTTCAAAATGTTTTTGGAGTTAGAAACTGCTGTTCATTCTGTCCATACAGGCTGTGGATCAATAACGTGGCTCCACAGAAAAAAAGACTGTAGGAAAGAAATCTGCAGACTGAAGTCGCCCACGGTGAAGAACTTTTAGTAGGAAATTACCTTTTTTTCTTCTCAGCAAGAAAACCAAAATAAAATTGGAGGAAACCTACGTAATCCTTGATGTAAAGAATCCAGACATGCAGTGTGTGAATGTCATGTTCAGAGCTGTGGTTGTACTCACTGTGTGTCTGTAGTTGTATCTTCTGATGGCCTCTCTGATGTGACAGGGCTGGATGGCTCCGCTGGGTGGTTCAACTGTAGCCGGACAGCTCTGAAACAAAAGACTCTGTGTTAATACAACGAGGTCAAGTTTGTGTCACTTCTGTGGATGTTGGGTCGAGTAAACGTTGTAAAGTTAAACACAAATCACGGTGAGAATACAGGTAAGAAGGCTGCACACCTTTTTGCGCTTCCTCTGTCTCGCCCGGCCGTCCAGACTGCCGTTACCCTGTAGGAGGGGCTTTGAGGAGTGGGAGGAGCCTGGTGTGGAAGGGGGAGTGGCTTCAGGTGAGTCTGGATCCTTCTTTACCTGGTGGACAGAAAGATGGAGGAGAGGTGTTAATTATTTACTTCAAACATAACTCTTGAACATTTTAGTGATGAAGATGAAATGTCAGAAAATTAAACGTGTGTGTGTGTGTGTGTGTGTGTGTGTACCTCTGTGTGAGTGTTGTAGTGGATGTAGCTGGCGGAGATCACGTGACTGATGGGATTTGTCTTCGCTGCCATTTCCTGCTTCACCAACAGAGACAAATCTACAATCTGGAGAAGAATCCCAGAAAGAATTTAATATAAGTTATCATCACAGAACATATAAAGTAGACAGAGACGTCGTAACTCGTCACGTTACCTGGGCAACAGTCTCGTAAGCCAGGTACGACAGGATCTCCATGGCGATGCTGTTTGGTTTCAGCTCTAACGTGCTGCAGTCGAGCCAGTCCCGAAACTTTGAGGCTTTCTTAGCTGGAAACAAACAAAAAGACACAGTCTGAATTAACTCTGTGTAGTTTTGGAGATATTTTAGAAATCTACCATCGATCGACAGAAAATGATCCAATAAAAATTTTGATTATTATGTTCATTAACAAGTAAAAGGGACAAACACATGCCAGAACTAAAATCTATGGGGTTTCGGTTTCTGCTGGAATCAGAGAATTTTGACTTTTCTGCTTAAAAAAGTCAAATTATCTTGCATCATTAAAAAATTACTTGTACTTGGTAATTTGGAATCAACAGCAGGAAGGAGATTGATTCCTGGCATCAGCTCAAGTCACACAGTCCAGTTGTGAAGGAAAACAACTATAGAAACTGCTTTTCTGTGGTTTTCAAAGCTTCATAACACTTTAGTTTTTAAAGACATTCTTAATTATTTAATCTAAATCTTACCAAAGCTGAGCTGTCGACTCTCACAGAACTCGGCGTACTGGGCCTGGTCCATAGCTCGAGTCTGACGCTCCAAACGCTAACCCACAAAAAATGTAAAGAATTCATTATAATCATCTTCATCATCATATTCAGTCTTTACAAACTTAAATTTACTGCTAAATCATTGCATCATGACGACCTCTGACCTCCATCCGCTCTTGTTTGACGGGGTCTACTTCCTGCCGCTCAGCCAATGACAGGAGGTCGCCGGTCTGATCCATCCACACCAGAAAATCCTGGGCCAATCGCTGCCTCCGCTGGGCAACGCCAGCAGCACCTGCGCCAGCCAATGAGTTCATGTTATTGTTATTTGGTTTCATGGAGATTTAATGAACATTCTGACTTTATCTTTTTTGTTTTATATATATCTATATGTACCCGTGTCTTGCTGTGTTTCGTCATCCTCCACAGTTTTGAGCAGTTTGGATTTATAATCTCTAAACTGGAGATATTTCAACAGCCTCGCCACTTTCCTCTGGTCAAGAGACAATGACATGAAAATCAATAAAAATCCTGTATTGTATGTATTGTGTGTCCAAAGTATGTGTGTGTGTTTGTTCAGTGTGTGTTTTGTTCACCTTGTCCCTCCTCATCAGAAACAGGATGTCCTCCGCTGAAATGACCCTCGAGCCGCGTAGAGACGCGCCCTCGCAGGCCTGATGCAGCTGATGAATGAACCAATCAGCACACAGCATTAGTACAACTTATATTCATGTCATTTTAAGGATCAGAAACACAAAAAAATCACATCTGATATCAACTGTAATCCCACTTTTTATCAGTTAGATATAGCAACATGAAGTCCTGTGGAAACGTTGGATTTTAGTCCTTCAATCTGCACAATGAGAATTAATTATCCTTCTTGATGTTCCATTTACTAAGTCTGATCTAAGATGTTTTCTGTCTTATTTAGGACTTGAACTAGTGGAGAATTGTTTTGCCGGAATAATCTAAATTCCTTAATTTTGAAAAAAACATTCAGGAGAATTTTTTTTCTTTTCATTTCAGGAGAAATAATTTGTTAAACCAAGGGATAAAAAATCAGGAGAATTTTTTTCAAGTTTGAAACTGAAAAAGAATCATTCGGGAGCACTTTGGTTTCATTAATTTCAGGAGAATTAATTTGCTAAACTGAGTCAAAAAGGACAATGTTTGAAATTGTGTAAATGAAATTTTCAAGAGACATTTTTTTTAAAAAACTTTTTTGGAAAATTTAAAAATTAAATTTAAGGGAAGAAGAAAAACTGAGTGAGAAACATCTTTGAGGAGAAATTAGAATTTGAGTGAAAAACAAAATCTTTCTGGAAAAGAAAAGGAATATTTCACTAGTTAAACATCTTTTTATTTCATTTCATGTGTAAAACTGAATGAAAAAACAAATTTAATGAGAAAAGAAAATTGGGGAGAAGGCTCATTTTTATATTCCACTCATGACCTGAATGCTTTTAGTCCCATTTAGAACAGAGGTGCACTTCAGCCCCTTGTGGTCAAACTGAGTATTACAAAAACATTTAGAAAACAAGTTTTCTCCGGACAAATCTACATTTTCCACTCGGCTTCACACATAAAAAAATGTAATGAGATGAGATGTCATGAGAGAAAGTTAAGTGTCTGTATTTCTGTTACCATAGTGATGAGCTGTGTGTGCACGATGTCCTCCACCAGCGCTGCCGTCTCCAGCAGAGGCCGGCGAGCGTCTCCCAGAGCAAACCTGATGCACAAACACAAACAAACATGAAGATGCAAAACATGAATCAAAGTGCTGCAGAGATTCAAGTGAATCCCCTAAAACACTGAATACATCTGGACTACATGAGCTGCTGGTTCTCTAAACATTTAGATGATGTGATTTTCCACCACAGTTTTGAGATCGCTTGTCATCTTTTTAATTACTATTTTCTGTTGCTGACTCAGCTGTCACTGCTCATTTTAGCATCTCGCTTCTTTTTGTTTTGTTTATTCTCATCAAGCTGCTGTTGTTGACAAAACCTCAACAACAGACAGTTTAAATATAACCGCTTTTATGAAGCTGACAGGCTTCAGCTCTTCACAGAATCAACAGAGATAAACAGTGTGATACGGACACACATGTTGAAGAAAATTAGACTGACAACTTTCTGATTAATCTACTGTTGTGTGACAACAGGAAGCCAGTAATATTCAGAGTATAATAGAAAAGACAACAGCACTCAGGAATAACTTAATCAGTACTCAGATCAGCTCTCTTCAGTGGCAGATTACAGTACATTACCATAGTTCTTAAGGTAAATCTGCTAAACACTTTATCGACTGCCATAGCCATGAACACTAAATAATAGTGGAAATAAGGAAATAATTTACAGTAAAGTACGGTACCTTTAATAGTTGGTATTAGAGGATGTGTTTGTAAGAAATAGCTGCCTACTTTCCTACGAATTATGCAATTATATCAAAGTTATCACCAGCCTAAAATCATCACAACTGCAATTACCTGCTGGATACAAGTAATAATTACCCAAAAATATACTGTACTGCCAAATAACATACTATAATTTACCATATATTTACCGTGTTAGTAATTATAGGACCGTAAAAAGAAGAGTTACCAAAAAGTTTCTGACTTGAATCTTACATATGACTATTTTAAACTGTTTTCTATTTCAGTTGCTCGTGTTCGGACAATATTTAGTCCTGTCATTTATAAAATGTGTCCCCTAAAATTTTGACAACTTGTAGAAAAACACGTTTACTAACTTTGGTGTTGAAAATAAATGTATTTCAGATACCGAGATAAAGTTAAATACATGAGTATAACATCTTTCCATCCAAAACAGGAGAGCATGTGCAATTTAAATATAACAATTAATGTCACTGTATCATGTCACATGTCAAGATATAAAACATGTCACTGTCCAAATAAACTGGTCTTGCAAATATAAACGTATACACGTATATCCTCTGGCATGACACACATACACACACACACTGAGGTCGACAGGCCACACACAAACACACACACTTTGACTTCAATTTGGTCAAACCTCAATTTGCATCCAGAGAAGCCACTTCCATGATGGCAGACTGAGCTAAAGCCACATCCTGCAGCTCTTTCCATCTCTCATTTCTTCTCGTTCCCTCCGTCTCTCATCTATTCTTTCTCTGTCACATACAAACATCACTCAGCCCCCCTCGCTGACCACCGCTCCCGCCCTTGTCCGCGCCGTGATTGGCTGTTTGCAGCTGTCCATCGAACAGGTAAGAGCGGCTCTGGTTTGGGGTTGTGGGCAGGTTGGCCTCAGGTTCGGAGGTTGGCGCCAGGCTGAGTGTTGGTTTTTAGGTTTTGGGGTTTAGTTGGTTTCAGCCTCTCTGACCACCAACACCATCTCTCTCTCTGTGTCTGCAGCCCACACACATCACAAGGTGAGTACCCCAAAACACACACTCAGACTCACACACACTGATTTAGACCACATCGCAAACATGGTTTCTTCTGAAAAACCCACAGAAGGTATTTAATTAGCGACAGGAACCTTAGTAGTAAAGTTAGAGTAAGCAAAGTTGCTTTTAAGAATTCTACTTGTTAAGATATGGCAATATTTTTAGGGTAAAGTAGCTTTTTACTGTGTATTGTTTTGTTATTAAAGCGCTTTGTGACCCTTGTCTGTGAAAGGCGCTGTACAAATATTGCTTACTTACTTACTTTTTAATATTTTTTTTTATCATTGATTAAATCAGCCAAATATTTCTTTCATAAAACAAAAACTATTTGGTTTACAAAATGTCAGAGAATGGTGAAAAATGCAGATTTCCTTAAGCCAGATGTTTGTCTGTTCAACAGTCCAAAAACTAAACATAATGAGTTTAATGCCAAACACAGAAAAATCCTCATAATCCAAAAGAAAAAACTCAGTAATATTGGTTCATGTTTGCCTAAAAATGTCATAGAAGATTAATTAATTAATTAATTGACAACTCAATTCAGCTCTACTGCAAAGACTGTAGCTTTTAATTGCAGCTGCACTTGTGAGACTGTTTAATTGTCTGCTGCTGAAGTGTTTGTGTGATTGTTAAGGAGGATTTGTTGCAAAGCTTCATTTGTTTCTTCAATTAGTCCTAAATCTTTGTAGTTGTAATGAAGGAATGTTGCTTTATTGAAGGTTAGTTTGTCATAACTTTCCTACCTAAGTTTACACTTTGGAAAGTAAATAAACAATACAATTATTTTTATAATGCTATATATTACACATGAAATAATATATCAAGATGAAGGGCTGAGGACGGTTTTAAGACATCTGTGTTTTAGTTTTATTTTTTCTGGTAGCAGTTTGCAGAGCGTGATCATTTGTGTCTCTGTCGTTTGTTAAACAGGTTTCTATGGCTTCAAACAGTCTGTTCAGCAGCAGCAGCCCGATGCTGTACTGGGGTGAGTCTCTTTCTGTGTGTGTGTGTGTGTGTGTGTGTGTGTGTGTGTGTGTGTCTTACATCATGCTCTGTAGCTCTGGGATGAAACTGGTCCTGGAAGCTGGACGGTCTTTGGAACTGGAGGCGGCTGATCCAGCCATGGGACTGCTCATAACCACGACCACCTGCAGACACGACGGAACAAAGAAATATAGAAAAACAAAAACTGAAGACACGTTTTTTCGCTCACCGTCAAACAACATTATTCATTCTGTCTAAGGAGACCTCATGTGTAGCTTCCAGGCTGGTGTGGGAAGCAAATCCACCAAATACTCACATTTCTTTACAGAAATTCTGCCAAATTCTGCCTTGAATGTCAAGATCAACATTTGACCTCTGAAGAAACTTTTCTTCCAGCAGCACAGCCAATAACAAACAGGCTAAACAACTATTCCAACCTAAAAAAAAACAGCCTTTAGTTCATCTTCTACTGCTGTGACCTGAATTTAAATGAGGAAAACTAACATCCAACATATTTTATTCTTTAGTTTCTCGTGTTTCAAATCATGTTCTTGTCGATGGTGTGAATCTGCTGTAGTAATGTAGTTCCAAACTGACTAATATTCATGTTTATTAGCTAAAACTAAAGCAGTCTAATACAACAACCCTGCTGTAAATCCTCCCTTCACGAAGGTTATTAAGTTCAGTTTATGTCTAAACTGTTTCAGAGAGATGTTGTTTAATTAACTGTGTCATTATTTAGTACAAACTGAGCTTTTAAATCTCTATGGAGGTAGATTTTATAGCATGACTGCATTAGTTTTAGCTTATTTCTACCTTACAAACTGATCAGTGTGGATTTAATGTGTCGCAGCTCTGATTTTAAAAGCTTTAAAGATGTGAAACACAAATAAGATCCTGTTCTCTCTCCCACACAAACACAAAGGTGAATGTCAACAACAGACAGTCACTGTTAAATGTAGTGTGTAATGAGCACTTTGGGATCATTTAACCAGAACAAAACTAACCCAGCTATGTAGTGAAGAAGAAAAGATGAGCCAGGAGCTTAAAATAACAACATAGCTGAACAGATTGGAGGCAAATGAAGTCAGAGACACAGAAACACATAAACACAGAGGGGACAGGTGGTGTGACCGCAGTAACTTCCTGTCCGGCAGTGAAATCTGAATGATAATACAGCGCAGTTCCCTCCTATTCAAACACTGCGGTGGATAAAACACAATGAAGGAGAGAGTGATGAGAAAAACACGGACATGAGGAGGAGCAGAGGAGGAGCAGAGGAGCAGAGGAGCAGAGAGGCGGAGAGAAACTGCTCCGAAGTCAGTTAAAATCCTCACCGAAGTCGTTGAGAAAACACTGCTGCTGCTGCGACTGTTGACACTTTCATGTTTGGTGCAATTATCGGCGCGGTTTGATGACGTAGATCGAAGCAGGAAGCGCGGGAGCTTGGTTGTTGTAGTTTTATACACTCTCTACTTAAAAAAACGTCCTTTGACAAATATTTTCTGGATTTATTATTCAGGAAATATCGTGTGGAAGAAGGAGAGAGGCTGACTGGATTATACTGATTAGTTATTTGTTAAAAAACATTCAATTTAGCAGCTAAAAGTGGGGAAGAAGGGGGGGAAAATGCTTTTGTTACCAGAACTTACCAGAATTCACCTATAACTGTTAACCTAAACAATTTATGATGTAGTATAGAGTATCATTGTAAACCTCAACCATTAAAACATCAGCTGTGTTATCATGTTCGGTTCAGATATGCAAAATACATCATTTCAGTTATGGCGACAAGTAAAATGGCCGCCATGTGGTGTTTTTGGCGAAACCAAACTACACAGTGTACCAAGATAGCTGAATTAACAATGCTGAATTAATTAAGAATTTCAGCTAGCTTGGTAAAAATGTTAAGGACCAGGTTAAATATGTTTTATTTAACTAGAAAGACTAGAAAAGCACAAACTAAGTCATATTTCTCATAATTTTACAATTCAGTCCATTAAAACTTTGGATTTAGAGTCAGAGAAACAGATATTTTTAATGTTTAACGTCACTTAAACTTGGTTTATTTGAAAAACGTAAAGTTTTATATGAAATGCAGACATAAAGATGCTTCCTTCTCTTTCTCTACGCCCACCTGTATGCTTTGTTTATTGCTGAATGTAAAAAAAATCCTAATAATTTGTGTTGTAGGTCTGTATACAGGCTGTTGGCTACATGTGTTATCGTTAAAAAAAATTATATGGCCAAGATCAAGAGAGAGAAAATAAAAGCCAAAAGAAAACAATCTCTGTGTCTCCGTTTCCTCTCAGATCCTGTGGTGGTGAAGCGTCGGCCAGCACCATCATCCGCCAACCACCAACTGGACGACCAGGAGGCGAAGTCTCTCCTCCATCAGTGCAGCATGGCGCCACCCAGAGGCCTGGTCCAGACGGACAGCCCCAACTTCCTCTGCAGCAGCCTGCCAAAGCACTGGAGGTGCAACAAAACCCTGCCGAGAGCCTTCACTGTGAGGAAATGATCCATTCATTGAACCAGCCTCCTGTCTATCTATCTATCTATCTATCTATTGAGACAAGAATGGCTTCAGTTCATAGCGTCAAAGGTCATAAAATGTCAGTATTCCAGAGTGATACTCGTGTTCTAACCATCCTCCGTCCTCCAGGTGGTTGCCCTGAGCAACGATGTACCAGACGGTGTCGTTGTCACGGTGATGGCTGGCAACGAAGACAACAGCAGCGCTGAGCTACGCAACGCCACCGCAACCATGAAGCAAGGCTACGCCCACTTTAATGACCTCCGCTTCATTGGTCGCAGCGGCAGAGGTTGGTAGACAGCTGTAATTTAAATGTCTTTCTCAGAGATAAGGATGTTATCCCGTCCTCAGGCGATAATATTAAAGGTTATTTATGCAAGTTTACATAGGCTTTCAATCAATCTTTATGATCGTTGATTCAGTTCCCTCAAAAAACCTTGTGGGCGAAGAAACTGAGTGGTTCAAAAACCTCAAAGATAAACTGACTTGGTTTGACTTCAAACAGCCTGATAAACTTCACCTAACTTTATGTAACTATGGTTTGTTGTAGAATTACTTTTAATAACTTTGCTGTTTTTTTTTTTTCAGGTAAGAGTTTCACAATTTCCATCAACGTGCTGACGTCGCCGCCTCAGATCGCCACCTTACACAAAGCCATCAAGGTGACGGTGGACGGACAGCGGCTGCCGAGACGTTAGTGCACACCAGAGATTCTGACACGATGGTTTAATCCAAACTGTCAGAGAGAAATGACTTCCTTCTTCTTCTTCTCTGTCCCTCTCTCTCAGGACAGAGGCAGAAGGAGGTGAAGTCAGGAGGGTTCAGGTCATCCAGCGGCAGCTCTGCATCATCAGGTATGAGTGGAGGGACGTTTAATCTTTAATTTACTTACCAAATTTAAAAAATGAAAACTAAAGTTGAAGAAAAGTTGTTGATGTCATCTCTCTCCAGATTGTAGATCCTTCCCCTCCTCTCTCTGGACCACTGAGCCGTCCTTCCTGGGTCAGGTGACCTCTCTGACTTCTTCCTTCCCTTCAAATCCCAGAATGCACCACCTGCCTGCCCTCACCTACTCCACCCAGCCCTCCCCGTACAGCTCCTACCTGTCTTCCCCTCCACCTCCACCCCCGCTGAGCCACAGTGGTCCGTTCCAGCCGGGCAGCTACTACAACTACGGACCGAACCAACCGCTCCAAACTGCGGGGGAGGACCGCAACGTCATCACGGCGCTGAGCAATTATATAGAAGGGGCGTGTCTCTCTCTCAGAGGGGAGGAGCCTGTCTGGAGGCCTTATTGATTATGGGATGTGATAAAAATATGATTTTTTAAATGAGATTTGGACATTTTAAATATTTTTTCATCCTTTGACCTACCAGTAAAAAATATCTTGTGTGTTTTTCACTTTTATTTTTTTCGTTAACTGTAACTTCTGAGTGCCATTATACTGTTACGCAGTATTTTATTATTCATACTATTATTTAATGATACTGTGTATACAATAAATCAATAATAATTTAATGGAATGCATAAATCAGTCTTCTGTTTTCCATTAAAGCCTTTTAGCATCTGACAATTTATTAGATAAACAATAAACTGTTTCTTTGAGCAACATGTGTGTAAAAAAAAAAAATCAGCATCAACTTCAGAACTTCACAACAAAATATAATAAACCATTAACAATTAAGTGATAAATTCTGAATCTGAATCAACACCATGAGTGTCTCACCAGCTTCTAAAAACAACACTGACAAACTGAATCATGATCAGTATTCAACATTTTCTCACAGTGACTTAAAATTAAATATTATTTTCTTAAATAATAATAAAAAACGGCAGAATAACACGTTTACAGTCCATTAAAAAACTGAGATGCCAAACAATCTTACTGTTGAATATGTTATGTAGAGATATATAAAAATATACTGTAAAAAAGCTATTTCTGTAGAAAAACACTGTATGAAAACTTTATGGGTTTATAATGAGATGCTCCTGTTAATCGTAGTTCAGGAAAACTCCGCTGCTGATTGGCTGGTGAGGGAGCAGTGGGTGTGACCTCAGGTCTCCATGGTGAAGGTCTCCTGTTGGAACAGGTAAGAGGTATTTTGAGGTAAAGAATGAGAGGAAGGTTGAGAGGAACGTAAACACTGTTCTCGTTTTTTCGACTCTAAATGGCCGCGCTGTTAGCTTTGTATGTTTTAAACATTAAACTTGGAATCATGTTTAGTTTTTAAGACTGCAGGGGAGTTTTTAAGCATATTAAAAAAAAATTCTGGGTGGAAACAGTTTGTTAAAAACTTAAAATAGTTCAGGAAAGTAATCCATCACAATAAATTTTAGTCTGCTTGATTTAATAATTAAAAATGTACTTATCAGATGATAAGGAAAGTCCAGACTGGACTGTTTTTTCATTTTTATTCTTATTATATTATTCTGTTTAAATTAAATTAAATATTTTTCAAATCATTTGATAACATTTGGAAAATACATACAGTATATCGTGAGCTTGTGTCATTGTTGTCTAAAGTAAAGTGGTGAGAATACCTTCCTCTTTGAGTACAGAGTTTATCAATCTTATTATATTTTAAGCAGAATAATATATAGTGAAGTATATTTACAGTTCAAAGTCAGTTCAGTGAGTTGAGTTCAGCCACTCTCCTGCTCCACTCCTCTTCCGTCATTTCTTCATCTTCTGCTCCTTCCTCACCATCCTCCTCCACCTGGTGCTCCCCTGACACACAAATGATGGCAGTACGTAAAAAAAAGACACAATCCCTGACAAAAAGGGATTATTAGAATATATAAATCCTCACCTGTGCAGGTGAGAGCAGTGCAGACCCAGTTTCCACAGGCACACACACACTTGTTACACTCCATCCGAGTTTCAGCTCCGTCCTCGAACACCTCGTCCTCCAGAGCGCACTCTTCAGCACACACACAAGAAAACATACAGGTATTTTTGCATCATGCTGTCATTTTTTTACAGTAGCGATGTGTGTCTGAGGGAGCGGGACATTACTTCTCTCATACGGATGGTAGGTGGGTGTCATGCAGTTGACAAACTCATTTAAACTCAGCTTCCAGTCTGCGTTTTCATCTGACAGCTCGATCAGAGCATCAACACACAGAGACCTGAGACGCACAGAGAGAGTGTTGTTTAATTACAATATGTGCATTTCTGTTGAGTCACAACAAATTAAATCTGCAGTTCAGACCTTTTGTTTTCAACCAAGAGGAAACTGCTATCTTAACTCTAAGAATGTTTTTGTACCTCAGCAGCAGGTTCGTCTCCAGAGTATCGGAGTACGTGAGGTTGAGGGCTGTTTCATTATGTTTCAGGAAGTTCAGGAACTCTTTGGAGTCGAGTACTGAATCGCCATCGTCGTACATCTGAAACCCGCAAACGCAATCTTCTTTATTTTCACAACATTTACAGGTATTCATCTTGTGGTTGGTGGTTAAGTGGTCAGATAAGAAGTGTGAAAAAAGTTGTGACCTTAAAGTACGTTTGCAGAATCTCATTAGTTGAAGACGCGTTCGAGGTCAGGTCGTCGGATCCGACCTCCTCCTGAACCCACTGGATCACTCTCTCTCTCAGCCAATCACGGTCAGACAGGAAGCACACGACTGCACACACAAACACAAGAGCAAACAGACACAGGTGATAAAATGTCAGGTCGAGTTCAAAGTCAAACACCAGTAATTTAAATTTGAATACGCTGCAGACTTACTGGGGCTCACGTCCGTCTTTGTTGGTTTCTCTGCAAACACAAACACACAGATC